>NC_041219.1:54222277-54247971 GCF_002837175.3 Physeter macrocephalus | reverse complement strand
GCAGGGAGGAGGGGGGGGAGCAGGGAGGAGGAGGGAGGAGGACGGAGAGCAGGGAGGAGGAGGGAGGAGGAGGGGAGCAGGGAGGAGGAGGGAGAGCAGGGAGGAGGAGGGAGAGCAGGGAGGTGGTAGGAGGAGGAGGGAGAGCAGGGAGGAGGAGGAGGGAGAGCAGGGAGGAGGAGGAGGGAGGAGGGGTACAGGGAGGAGGGGGTGCAGGGTAGCCTTGCTGGCTGGGAGGCTCCTTGCCCATCTGGCCCCCAGCTGCCGGGTGGCTCTCTGGCCGGTCTCTCATGCAGATGTTCACTCAGCGCCCAGGCCAGGCTCTGGCCGGCTCTCAAACATCCAAATAACGGAAACCATCTCAGAGGAGGCTGTGTTTTCAGCCAGCAGCTCTGGCTGTGGTTGGCGGTGGCTTTAACTGTCCACATGGTTACTGGAGTGGCAGGAGGCGTGCACGGCCAAAGGAGAATTGAATTCTGACTCTGACTCCCCTTCCTCCAGACTGTGAGATGCTGCGAAAGTCACCCCCGCCTTCCTTCTGGATCACACTTGCCATTTGTAACTGGGGAGGGTGGTAAGTTCCCTACAAGGGGTTGAACTTCAGAAAATGGAATAGAGGGCAAACTCCAGCTAAAAGTGCTGTGGCAGAGTGTTAGCTGTGGTTCTTTCTAGGTGATAGAGGGTCTTTTTGTTTGTTTTAAGTGAAGTATAGTTGATTTACAAAGTTGCGTTAGTTTCTAGGTGACAGTTTCAAGTGCTATTTCTTCCCCTTTCTTATTCTTATTTTCTAACATTTCTGGAAGCGAACACTTAATAAAGTAAAAGCCAAAAGTTACTTTTAACCATGCAAATGCTAATTAAGTGTGATAAAAACTGTAAAATATGTAGCGTGTCCTGGAATAGCAGCTTAGACCTGGTCTCTTTGCCTGAGTAAGGTCAATTACACCTTCTCTGTGTATTAAATGGAAGCTTCGAATGCCAGTTGTTAGACCAATGTTTTTGTTTGTTGGTTGGTTGGTTTTCTTTTTTTTTTTTTTTTTTTTGCGGTACGCGGGCCTCTCACCGCTGTGGCCTCTCCCGTTGCGGAGCACAGGCTCCGGACGCGCAGGCTCGGCGGCCACGGCTCACGGGCCCAGCCGCTCCGCGGCACGTGGGATCCTCCCGGACCAGGGCTCGAACCTGTGTCCCCTGCATCGGCAGGCGGATTCTTAACCACTGTGCCGCCAGGGAAGCCGCCAGTGTAACTGCGTTTTCAACCCCAGTGCTCTGTCCTCTGTGCTGCAGACTTTACGTGCTCCCAGAGCTCAGCCCCCCTCAGAAAGCTGTAGGCCCCTGCATATATGTAGTTCACAGGTATTTAAAAGCCCCTGATGTTTAGAACCTCAGCTTGGTTCTCAGCGCTAACTTAGCCTGGCTGCCCCGTGAGGTCAGACGTGTTATAGAACATATAGTCCGCTTACCACTTGCAGGCTTGTGCGTGCATATGACTCAATGCTAGCAAAAGCTTTTACAAGCATTTCATCCTCTCTCCCTTGTTTTTTCAGTGCTGTTAAAGTTCTCCTCCCTTTGCATGGCAAGAAGTGCCAGACAGGGCAAGAGTTCAGAGAGCGTCCCAGCATGAACTGTCCTAATACCAGGTTCCAAGTACAAGCTAATGGTTGAGAAACCCGAGTAGGGGGTGCGCTGGTCCCGTACACCTCGTCCTCTGCCCGGATCCCCTGCGCGGCGGGCGGGGCCCCTCTGTCCCCGGGGCCTCGAGCGTCCGGGACTCGGTGTCTAGAGATGACAGGGTTCTGATTCTGGCCGTCAGGCATGAGAGGCAGATCTAAGGAGCCTCATCTCAGAGTTTCAGCTTTGTCATCTGAAATGTTTCTGTTATTTTTCTTCTTTCCAATACGATGTTTGACTTGGATCTCGGCCTTGAATTTATACTCCGTGTAGATGAGTTCCTTGTTCCTGCGGCCTCCCCCTCGTTGCCATTGCTTCCGTGACCAATCCTTCCTGACCCTGCAGCATCACCCCACCCGATGACCCCAAGGGTACAGGGCTGAGTCCAAGGGACCCCCGCGCCCAGGCGCTTTCACAGAGTTGCCGGCCCCCCATCCCATACCCGCCTCAGCCTGCCTCTGCCCTGCCCCTGGTTTTCAAATATGCAAATACATTTCTTTCCAGTTCTTACTCATCTTCCCTTCTTTTAAACTGCCTTGGACATTATTGCCTTAACGAGCCCTCGGGTCTTGTAAATAACCCAGCTTCTTACTGACGAAGCTGGGATTACAGAGCCCATCCCAGAGGGTGCGGCAGGGGCCATGGGGGACCATGGGGGGCCTGGGGAAGGCTGGCCCCAGGGCAGCAAATTGCGTATCGTATCTGACTACCTGGGGAGCTAAGTGGAGGGGGGTAAATTCCTCAGGAGTCCTGGCCCGGGTGTCCTAGTGTCGGATTCTGTAACATGCAGGCACTTGGATGGTGGGGGGCTTGGAAGCCCACTGCTGTCTGAATGATCAACTCTTCCAACACGAGGCCAACGGGTATACTATAGGCAGATCTCTTTACAGTAAAATTCAAAACGCTATTCAAATTCTTTTGTAGTTGAGTACTAAACTCTCGCTGATTAAATTTGACTGGAGTCTGTAGACCACGAGCTGGGTTTGAAAGTTTTTTCTTGCTGTAGTGATACATGTTAAATGGAATCTGACCTACATTACCTCTGCCAAGAGGAATTCACAGTTGCTGATTGGAGTTAGTGTGGTACAGAGAACTGAAAACTTATTCTGAGGAAATGAACAGGAGGGAGTCTCTAATGAAAGCATTGAGTCAGTAATTTTTGTGCCTTAATATGGCCACGTGTAATTCCGTAGGTTCAGAATAGATTCTCAAAGACAGGGTGTTATAGTGGAAAGAGCAGAGGATTAAGCATCGGGAAATTTGGACTGGTCCCTAGCTCTGTGACCTGGAAATTGACCTGATCTCCCTGTGTACCCATTTTCTCATCTGTAAAATGGATTGAGTGGGCTAGACAAGATGTTTTTGAGACAGTTCTTAATTAGGGGCCAGTCTGGAGGTCCCTTCCCCTCCCCAGATATCAACTACACACATGTTTTTATTTCTTTTGCTTCAGCATATGATATCAGTAGAATCATGATATATCAGTATATGATTCTACTGATATATCATATACTGAATCTACTGACATATCAGCAGATTCTACTGATATATCATCAGTAGAATCGTATGATATGAGTAGAACAGCAGACTTCTACTTCTTAAAAAATAACAATAATAAGTTTAAAGCCACGGGACTAGATAATCACTGCTTCTAAATCTTTGTGATTCAATACGAGGTCTGCCCTCAAATTGTCCACACCCATGCTACTCTCATGTTTTTAGGAAGGCTCCCTACACCACAGGTCTAAGCCTGCCAGGTTCACATGTAGGGAAGCTCCTGCCCTGGGACCCTTACACCAGAGTCCAAACCAGAAGGCCCACTGGGCAGCAGGAAGGGGATTCTTATCAGTGTTCTTAGACCGGGTGTAGGCAGCAGTTTCTAGAACAATCAAAAGAGACAAAGTTCTCCAACCCCATGGCTGTCAGAGCTGGAGTAACAGCTGGTGGAGAGCTCTGGGAGAGAACGTTAGTGAACGTTGAGCCTCTCTGGGCTTCCTCAGCTGTGTCCTGTGGAATCCAGTCCCTGTGGCTATGAAATGTGGACCAGGAGAATTGGATGAATCAAACTGACCAGGTAATTTGAGAAGAGGCCGTGAGAACTGTCATGGTGGGATACGGTTTGCTAGTTATCAGTTTTCCCTCCTTTTGTCCCCCGCGGTTCTCCTTGGTCCCTGCAGGAGAGGGCCACCACCAGGGGTGTTCTCCATGCCCGGAGGGAGGGCAGCCCGCTTAGCTCGCCTCTCCTCGGCTCTCTTCCATTGCTTATCCGTACAGTCCTCTTTATGTCTCACCATTTATTTAGGTCTTTTAAATTTCTTTCATCACTTTGTAATTTTCAGCACACAAGTTCTGTATACATTTCAGTAAGTGTATGCCTGAGTATTTTATTTTCTTTAGAGCAATTGTATTTTTTTTTTTTTTGCGGTACGCGGGCCTCTCACCGCTGTGGCCTCTCCCGTTGCGGAGCACAGGCTCCGGACGCGCAGGCTCAGCGGCCACGGCTCACGGGCCCAGCCGCTCCGCGGCACGTGGGATCTTCCCGGACTGGGGCGTGAACCCGCGTCCCCTGCCTCGGCAGGCGGACTCTCCACCACCGCGCCGCCAGGGAAGCCCAAAGTCCTCTTTAAATCTGTATTCTTTCACAAAGCATCCCCTCACTCATGGAAGTGAGCGCCTTGGTTTATAAAGCCAGGAAATTATTCCTCAGGACCAGAGAGCGAGAAAGACAAAACAAGAAACAGCAACAAACACAAACAGAAGATGTAAATGGAAGACGTGTATATTCTACGTGGTTTCCATTAACAGGAAAACTCCACAGGGAGAGAAATTGCATCTGTGTGAAATGTGTGGCGGATTTCTTTCACGTGGGGACCCTCAGAAACATTACTAATGAATAATAATGATTTGTCAAGTGATTGAAACTGCTTCAGGGAAGGACCAGGGGAATGAAATACGGAGACATTTCTATATCCTGGGGGGAATTGCTAGGCAGGTCATCCAGGTGTGTTTTCCTTGGGGAGCTGTGAATTCCTTGTGTGTCCAGCTATCACTGTGTAATCATAGTTTGCGTTCTCGGAAACATATATCATTGTTACCTATATCATCTTATGTATAGATATACATATATACATAGACACACATATACATATATCCACACATATCCACATATCCACACATATCCACATATCCACACATATCCACATATCCACACATATCCACATATCCACATATATACATATACATGTCTATAATGAAAGTGTGCTTCCTTGAGGTCACTTTGGGAAACACAAAGTATAGTCCTGAGACATTAAGAATAACCCAGAATTGGGAATTCCCTTGCAGTCCAGTGGTTAAGACTCTGCACTTCCAGTGTAGGGGGCACAGGTTCAATCCCTGGTTGGGGAACTGAGATCCTGCAAGCCGCGCGGTGTGGCAAAAAAAAAAAAAAGAATAACCCACGATGATTATCCTTAATAGTGTAATAATAATCATCTTAAAAACATTTTCATAAGGGTGGGTGTAAACAATGCATTGAAATTTACAGAACTAAAAGGAAAAGATGGGTGCCTCTTCACCTCTTTGCAAGCGAACATAATCAGTGCTGTATGGATGGAGACTGTATATAAGTCAAAGGAATGGGGTAGCCTAAATCCATCCTGTCTCTTTGTCCTGCCATATTTTTATTCCTCTTTTTCTTTCCTTTCTCAGGTGGGGAAAGGTGGTGGTTGTTTGGGTAGATTATTTGTGAGGTCAGGGAGAGTGAGACAAGGAAGGGAAGGTGGCTGGCCACAGCAATCAATGACTGACCGCCATTGACAAACACATGCCACACGGCATGAGGACAGTTGACCATGATGGCAGACTTAACTTGTCCTTGTCTTTTAGTAGCCTCTGACCCCAGACTCAGCAGCCCCGGGTAAGAGGAGCAGGGCTACGTGTTGGCACTGGTGGTCTGTCCTTTGGCCACCGTTACCATGGCCACTTGGGAGATCTCCAAGGGGATAAAAATCAAGAGCGGCCGAGGAGAGTTAATACCATTTGGTCCCCACGATCATATCATCAAAGATGTATTGAATATTTAGTGTATGCCCAGACCAAAATGGGCAAAATGGTGAAGAAACTTGGGTTCTGTTCTGCTTTGCTCACTTAGTCCACGACTCAGCTTGACTGGCCTGCACCTGCCTCACTTTTTCACCTGTAAGACCAGACAAAATACTAGACGTAATCCTTGCCATCAGATCCTGGAGGGCTACCAAGCCGGTTCCCCAGGGCTGCCGGCCGGAGGCCGCTGGGGAGCTCAACCTGGATGGGACACGCACCCCAGGGGCTGGAGTGGGGGCTTTCCCAGGGAGCGCTTATCACCACCAGGTTGGGCAAGGAGGGCTCTGCCCAGAAATGCAGGATCCAGCATTAGAAGGCGGGCTTCTGTGCCCTGAGCGCGCGGGAGAGGGCTCCCACCGCGGGCTCTGCACCCACAGGACGTGCTCGCGGAGCCGAGGTTATTCCACTCTTGTGATCCCCTGTCGTCTCTCCAGGAGGTGACTTTTTCAATTAGCAAAGCTTAAGCAACAGAGCTCATCAACGGCATAAACAGAAATCATGCTTTAAAAAGATTCTTGAAATATTCTAATCACGTATGTTGTTTCCTTGGCTTTGAAATGGTTACCTTGGGACAGGAACACAGCGGTTATCAGAGTGACTTTTTAAAAACCTGGGTTTTTTAAAAACCCGGGTTTTTTGGGCTTCCCTGGTGGCGCGGTGGTTGCGCGTCCGCCTGCCGATGCGGGGGACGCGGGTTCGCGCCCCGGTCCGGGAAGATCCCACGTGCCGCGGAGCGGCTGGGCCCGTGAGCCGTGGCCGCCGAGCCTGCGCGTCCGGAGCCTGTGCTCCGCGACGGGAGAGGCCACAGCGGTGAGAGGCCCGCGTACAGCAAAAAAAAAAAAACAAAAAAAAAAAACTGGGTTTTTAATAGGTTTAAGAGTCACCTGAGCCTGTGTGCAGAGTGTGTATCTCTCCTCCGCTTGTTCCCCGGGTATCTGTTGAACGCCTGCTGTATCCCGAGCGCTTTCCTCAGTGCAGCGGTTACCAAAACGAAGGCAGCTCTGTGCTTCGGTCATTCGACACCTCGCCACCGAAGCCTAGTATTTCTATAAAGCCGTAAGTTCCATAACTGCAAATTCTTCCACCCAGGGGACTTCAGAGATTCCTCAGCAAGGATGGGGAGGGATGACCACAACTGAGGGCACAAGAGAAGACCCCCAAGCTTTTTGCCTGGGGGAGTCAGGAGAGGCAGGCAGGTCAGCAGGACAGAGCATTTTAGGGGAAGGTGTGACAATTCGTGCAAAGGTTAGTTTTGATGGAGGGAACATTTTTTGTAACAACCTTATTGAGATATAATTTATGTACAACAGATTACACTCATTTGAAGTATACAATATGGTGAGTTTTGGCAGATTTATTCCCCCGTGGAGTCACCACCACGATCAAGACACAGACCTTAGCTTCATCCCCAGATGTTTCCTCCTGCCCCTTTGCAATCAGATGCAGGGAATATTTTAATGCAAACGATGTGCCCCTTTTAACGTAGGAACATTTTCGTCTGATCAGAAGATGCTGTTCCACACAGAGCGCATATCATTTTGAGTAAAAAAGATTACTTAAAATAATTGGCCATCAAATTAGGCCACAAAGGATTTATCATTAAATTCTAAAGAATCAACTTCATTCAGACCAATTCTCCTACTCTGAAGAAACAGTTCAGCAATCAGAAATAATTAAAAGCAACTCTGTGTGTTTATTGGTGTTTTTAGAAGAGTGGGGCCGTGGTCATTCTTGTACGTGTCTCTGTGCGTAAGGGTAAGACTTTTCCTCGGAACAAACCCCAGAAGTAAAAATTTAAGTTTCAGGGAATGTGCATCTTTACTCAACACCGCCAGGTTGATTTCTAAAGTTCCATGAATCCCTACCTGTGAAACAAAAGCTGGGAATTTCACTGGGATTGCATTGAATTAATACATTCACTTGGGTGGGGGGAATAATATCTTTATAATATTAAAAGTTCACATTGGTGAACATTATTTTATCTTCAAAAAAAAAAAAGCCAAAACTATACTTTTGGTTTTTTCAGTTGCCGGTAAGAGGCACCGGGCACCTCCACTGCCCTCAGGTCTCAGCCCATCTGGTGCCTCACAAAGTCCCTTGCACTGGACCACCGGGACCAGGGGTCCTGCCCCGTCCCCCGAGGAGGTCACAGGGCACACAGGCCGGGCGCGAGAGGATGCGCGTGTCGGAAGAACAGGACGGTAGGGGCTCAGAGCCGCGGGCTGGCACGGGCGCTGGCAGCAGCCGTGGAGAGAGAGGGTGTGGGCCAGGTCCCCCGGTGCCTCGGACAGTGTGTGGCAGAGTTCAGGTTTTAACCTAAAGGCAAGAAGGAGCCATTGTAGGACTGTGACCAAGGAAGGGACAGAAGCAGGTTCGTACGTGAGAAAAATCACTCTTGGAAGCTGGGTCAAAGTTACAAGTGATGAGGATTGACTTCGGGCCGTGGTGGTGGGGACGGAAAAGAGAGTGAAGCAGGTTGACAGGCCGGATGCTGTGGTCCAGCACAGGTCCAATACGAGAGAGAGGAGTCACGCAACACTCCAGGCTTATTGTTTGCTTAACCCCGGGCGTGCCTTTTATGGAGGCTGTAGATTATTCGGGTGGGTAGAGCAGGTTTGGGAGGGAAGATTCTTAGTTTTCAGAGTGTTGGGTCGGGCTGTCCGTGGATACACGAGTAGAGATGGCTAACAGTGGAGCCCGTGGGCCCAGCGGCCTGGGGCCGAGTTTTGCGGCTTATCTTCAGTTAGGTGACACTTCAGTTAATACGTTTTGTTCAGAACCTCCCAGTGTGCAAGCAGCAGGGCCAGGGATGCAAAGTAGGGCCTGGCGTGGTCAGGGAGGCATCCTCGGACCCCTGGACCAGGTCAGAGCCTCTCGATGTGGCTTCCTCACCCCCAGCTGGACCGGGTACCTTTCCAGTCAAGACATTCATCGCATATTCTGGGAATTACTAATTGTTTCTCTTCCCACAAAGGCTGTAAGCATTGTGGGACTGGAACCAAGCTTGGTTCATGGCTGTACCCTCAGCCCCTGGTACAGAGCCGGCACCGGGTAGACACTGGATACACAGACTCTCATACTTATTAGCTGAATGCCACCCGGCTGCCCATGACTGGGAGAGCCTTCTAGGGCGAGGGAGAAATGCAAAGAAGACACACGATGCAGTGTCAGAAGTGCTGATACTGGAGCCTCAGACAACGTGGGGACACAGAAGCGGGGGGCTTCACAAAGTTCACGTGAGCCCGGCCTTGGAGGGTGAGAAGCGCTCTCCAATCCGACGGAGGAGAAGAACATTCTAGGCCTGGGGCATAGCACGCACTGGAGTTGAGGAGGATGAGGCCTGGTGGGAGGTTAGCCTCGAGGTGTGACTGGGGCCCCGAGGGCTTTCAGGACCTTAGTGAGGAGCTGGGACTTTATTCTTTACCGACAGGAGTGTGGTCGAGGTGTTTAAGCAGGATAGCAGTGTGATGGGTATCCATTTCTAGAAGACATCTCTGGGGATAGAGGTTGTGAACCCTTCCCCCTGAAACATGCATTGTTGGCAAGCACCCAGGTGACTCCCGTGTGAAGGTCCTCCAGGGACCACACCTGGGGAAGCGGCGTGTGAACCGGAGGCCGGGTGCGTGCAGGCTGGTGGCGGAGCGGGGACAGCGCACGCACCCAGCAGCTGACGAGGGCCACGCGGCCGGCTTGGCCGGGGCCATCTCCAGACCCTTCCTCCGAGGGTTCCAAATCTGGGGCCTCGGCGATCATAAACCCCATGCAGTTTTGCAGACCTGCCTTGTGCCTGCTTTAACGGCTGGGTGTGTGCAGCGAGCAGGAGCCTGCCTTCCCTGGGACCCGGCTGGTCACAGCCCCAGGTGTTCCGCTGAGCACTAAAGGGCAATTCAAGCATCGTCAAGGTCATCGAGAGGTTGGTAGGAGTTTGTTGGAAAAGTTAGGGGCCTTCTTTTACAAGTGGTCTTCGATGAACTCGAGAGTGTATTTCAAAAGTCCTTCTAGGTCAGTCATGATAGACAAATTGCTCCTGAGCTAGATGAGAAAGATCTAAACACACCATCTAAGTACAACACTTAGTATCAAAGCATACTCGGCTTGTCTCTCGTTTGCCCTTAAAAATCTATACAAACAAATGTGAACAGACTCTGGGCTCTAAGAATAATATTTCCTATGGACATATATGGACAGATAAGCAAAACCCTGAGGGAGAAAAAAAAACTTCTATTAAAATAAAAATGAAGATCCCCCACGGCTTTATCCTCCTTTGCTCACTGGGGTTCGTTTCTTCCACTTTGAGATAAAAGTGGTTCAGTTTCGCAGGAGATGCTGATTAAAAGCTGAACAAAAAGAAAGTCAGGCTATAGACAGACTATCTACCTAGTGGGTACCTACCTACCTACCTACCTACCTACCTACCTGTCTCTGGCCCGGAGTATTCCAGCCATGAGCACAGGTCTTTGTGCAGGACTGGGGTTAAAGGCACTTTAAATAAACACTGACCGGGGCCCTGGGACCATGTCCTCCTCCTTGTTGGTCTCCCAGCTCCCGCTCGCCCCAGAAGCCCACGTGTGAAGCTCACTCAGGATGCTCTGGGATCTGGTGGACCCTCTCCACCCCCAGCACCGGGGTCCTTGCCCCCGGAGCTGCTGCTGGCTTCTGTCCAGCTGGGTCTGCATCGGAGCTGACGGTCCTGGGAGCCCACGGAGGTGCCTGGCGGCCTCCCGGGAGCCTCGGTGAGCGGAGCATGTGCTGGGTTTTCACACTCGGGGAGGGAGGGTGAGGGCAGGTGCCGCCCTGAGGGTGAGGGCGGCGTCTTGGGTCCTGGGGCTCACCGAGCCCAGCGTGCGGGCTGGGCTCGAGCCCCCAACCTTCTCCCTCTGTGAGATCCCGGGGCAACGGGGTCCCGGCCGCAGGGGAGCCCCCGACCCGGGGGCCTGTGTCCTGGGCTCGTGTCTACCCGGAGCTGCCCGCAGAGGTGTGCCCGCCCCCCCCCCCCCGCACAGCCCAGCGGGGTTTCTGCCTGCATTTCACTGGCTTCGAAGGGTAGGAGGAACCCTTAAATCACTCCTTTCCTTCTCACAAACCCTTTCTCTGACAGAACAGAGTGACCGGAGAAGATGCAGGGACAACTCCTGCATCCTGGACATCAGGGTCCTGGGCCGGCCTGGCTGACCCGAGCCAGGGGCCTGGGCTGCAGGGGACTTGGCCTTGGATGGCGTGAACCTCCGCTCTGCCTCGTGGGCCGCAGCCCGGCCTCCTGCACTGAGCGCTCTGGGAAGCAGGACCCCCCTCACTGTGTTTCTCCCTGAAACACACAGGAGACACTCCTCTGGGCACCGAGAAGGGGGTCTGCAAGGAAGCCCCAGCAGGGCTTCTGCCACGCTCACTGCCAAATAAACATTTACCAAGCGAAAGACGGCCTTGAGCCCACGCTAATTTGTATTTTTAAAAAGTCATTCATAAACTCGAGCATTTTAACTATTCGTTAGGAATTAATCCAAATAAACCGGCAGGCTCTTGTGATGTGAACCCACCGTCATATGGGTTGGTTAGAAGGAACACTTGTCAGCGTTTTTATAGGCTCTTAAAGCGGTTTTAGCTCCATAACTGATAAAGCCAGGCTCAAGCGCCGTCAGCCCCGCCGCGTGAGTGTCAGCACCACGCAGATAAACTCCTCGTCGTCCCGGGGAGGACCTGGAAGAGGTTCTGAAGCTGGAGACCCAGGGGGAAGTAGCCTCAGTTGCCCGATTACCGTGGGCGCTCTGGGGGCCTAACCCGTGCTGACAGATGGTTAATTTCAAGATCTTATACAGATCAGGAATAAGACCATCAGCCCCAAACTGGGGGCGTTTGTCACCTCACCACTGTTGTTAACTCCTAAAGCTGGAGTTGGGTCCAAAAGGGTACGGTCCACTGTCACGGGGCCCCTCAGGGGAGGGAAGTGGCATCAGATGAGGAACAAAAGGCAGCTTTGCCATCCAGATTTTTCTATTCTGGATGATTTTTTTAAATACAGATTTTTGGGTCTTTTTAAAAAAAATATTTATTCATTTGGCTGCGCTGGGTCTCAGCCGCGGTGTGCGGGATCTTCGCTGGGGCATGCGTAATCTAGTTCCCCGACCAGGGATCAAACCCGGGCCCCCTGCATTGGGGGTGTGGAATCTTAACCACTGGACCACCAGGGAAGTCCACAGATTTTTGAAATAAAGATTTATGTATCACTTTTTCTTTCTTTTTTTTTTTTTTTTGCGGTACGCGGGCCCCTCACCGTTGCGGCCTCTCCCGTGGCGGAGCACAGGCTCCGGACGCGCAGGCTCAGCGGCCACGGCTCACGGGCCCAGCCGCTCCGCGGCACGCGGGATCCTCCCGGACCGGGGCACGAACCCGCGTCCCCTGCATCGGCAGGCGGACTCTCCACCACTGCGCCACCAGGGAAGCCCTATGTATCACTTTTAAGAACAGCCTTAAATAGGCAGGCATATTGTAGTAATAATAATATTTAAAAGCTTCGGCGTAGAGATCGCCAGTCAACTACAGGAATGGCAGCCATCACTCTCTGGCCACCACAGTCTGGCTGTTTCTGGGAAGCTCCGTGGCTGTTGGGAGGTGCTGGGGATGGGCTTGCAGGGCAGGGCAGGGAAGCGGAGGGCCTCAGGGTCGGGAATGTGGTGGTCCCCGCAGGGCCTGCGGATGCTGAATTGAGATTGTCAGGCATGGAGATGGTGGTTTAGAGCATTAGGTGAGTCAGAATATGAGTGCGCCCGTAACGATGGAAAATGAGTGAACAGGAGAATTTCAGAAATGTGAAGCAATTGCACAGAGACAGTTGGGGCAGGAGTGAGATGTCACCTGGTTTATCAAGAGCAGGAGAGGAAGAGCTGAAGAAAATACTGTGGAGAGATGAGGCTCTGTTTTTCCTGTAGTTCCCCACCCAGCGTGATCTGGAGAAGCAGTGTTTCATATCTTCTTCGGGATAGAGACGGTCCACTGTCTCCTGTGATGCCCTTGAATGTATCACTTCACCTTTAGGAGAAGAAGTTCATCTTCTCCTAAAGCAGGATGAAGACTGTTCATTCCTAGACCGATAACATTTCAACCTCAAGATATAATTTCCTTCTCTCTTTAGACCTTGAACAAAACTTTCTCGTAGTTAATTTGAAAGCCCATATTTTGTACTTCTTAATCCTAAGCATGTTCATCTTGTGTTTTGAATGGAAAATTAAGAGAGTTGGTCTTAAGTTGATTAAACCTTTGTGATCTAATGAGAGTCTGAGAGAGGTTTACATTCCAAAGTACTGAAAGTTTCATCTGCCCTGAGAAATCTGAGATGCGTGGCTGTTCTTATTTTATCAGATTATTGTTTCCAAATTGCTATTTTACTCTCCCCCAAACTGGTTTTGGTAAGCAGAGTGGCTTTGAAAACAACTGATATTCTGTTCAACAGAGTATGTTAAAAGGATGGAGAAGCATAAGAATAATGACGAATACCAAAATAATGCTGGTAAGCCCAGGACAGAGGTAAGCCAGCATTCTGAGTGGTGACTCGGGAAGTATATTGGGAGAGGAGGCTTTGGGACCCCTCCCCTGTAAGGCAGGCTTATTTCATGAGTTGCCCTTATTTCAGGAGCCAGGCCCCCTCAGGCTGTACTTGAGAGATGGTCCACTGTCTCCTGCGATGCCCTTAAATGTATCACTTCACCTTTCCAGGGAAGCTCGTCTTCTTCTACAGCAGGGTGAAGATTACTCATTCCTGGAGAAAGCTGTCACGCTTTGAAAACCAGCAGAAGTGATTCAGCAAACGTGTTTGTCACGATTTGGGGAGAGGACCCCACAGGGTCCACCCTGACTTGCTTTCTTTAGGGGAACTATGTGGTCCTCTCCTCCTGTCACACCCACCAAAGGAACTATGAGAGCCAGCATGAAATACAAGTATGATATCTGCATCGTGTTTCGTGTGAGATAGTAAATGTAATCATTGTGTTTCTCTCCATCTGCTTCTTGATTGTTTGGGGTCCTTCTGAGGGAGAACTGCAAAATCAATGAGGCAGAACATGTCAGTAAGTCATAAATACTGATGAAAATAGGCCAGAGGTTATTGTTTTGCTTTTGGCAGTTGCTTTCATTTTAGGGACTTGGAAGAAAGGACCTGAAGATTATCACTCAGCCTGGTATTTGTTTTGAAATATACGCTGACCTCTGACTTTCAGAGCCAAACAGCCTCATCCCTGATCATCCCAGAATGAGTTTAGGAATGTGCGATCATGTCTTTTTTTACTGGGGATCTGCATACAGCGCTGACCAGCTGGTATAGAAGCATGAGAACAGAGGGCCGACCTGAGATGTTCACCTTTTATCACTCCATCTTTAATGAACGTTCCTGCACGAATGACGTCAGGAAAGGTCCTTCCCGACGTGCAGGGAAGACAAACTCCCTTCTGTAGTGTGCATTTTTAAACGAAGATTCCAAATAGGCTGATAAAGATGGTTGGTGTCTTGTACTTTTATCCGTGTTTTGCCTTAGGAGTTTCCTGGATATTTGCTCAGCGTGAGGGAAGGGTCAGTGTATATAAATAAGGAGGAGGGGATCTGGCGACATTGGGAACACGACCTCTTGCCCTCCAAAGCCTGGGAAGCCCCAGTGAATGCTCCCGGCCCCAGCAGCGTATGGACCCTCCCCTCTGCATACAGAGCGGGGTCAGAGGTTAATGAATGAGGGCTCTCCCCACACACGGGAGCCCGCTCCATAGTGGTTTTATAAATAGGGGCTTAAACGGGGTCAGAATAGGGCCTGCATGTTGCTTCCAGACTCTCTCAATCTTCCTGAAGCGGCGGTGTTCAGAGATGCCATCCTTCCATGGGGCAGGGAGAGGTGAGGCCTGGTGTGCGGAGATCTGGGTGGCTTCCCCCAGCCGCAAGCATGTCGGGCAGGAACAAATGGAAAACAAAGCGGGGGAGGGCCTCGTTGCCCCTATTCTTCTCCGTAATCCCTTAAAAAATAATTGCAGACCCAACCTCTGGCCTCCAGCACATTTTCCACTTGATTAGAGGCCTTTGTGAGGTGGGAAAGGGACCCGCAGGCCTGTACATTGTGCGAGGCCTGAAACGTCCAGCTGGGATTTTTTTCCATCAAAAGAGGATTTTAGTAAAACCGTTATCAGGGGCTTAGGGGAGCGGAGCTGCTGAGCTGCGCGGCGGGTGGATTAGCGCCAGCCGGGCCCGTCTGGGCTCTGGGAAGGCGGGAAGGTGTCGGCGGCCACTCGCCCACAGGGCCTCAGCGGCCCCGCGAGTTCACGGCAGGTGCAAAGGCAGGAGCGGCCGAGGGCGCGGGGCCCCCCAGGCGTGGGGTGCTCGTGGGGCTTTCCCTCCCGGCATCAGGCACGAGGCGCCGGGTCAGGGGCTTGGGGCCTGCACGGAGGGGCCTGTCCGCTCCGGGTCGCGCCCACCGCGTGCCTGGCTCCCGGCGCAGGCCAGCTTGCACCCCCGTCGTGGTCTCCGTGGACTCAGGGACCGGGTGGCCCGGCCGGACCGCCTCAGAGGGCCGGTGATGGCCGCGTGGCCCCTGTACTTTTGTGGGGAGGACGGAGCGGACAGAGGAAGGTGAGGGGTGTGTGCACGTGCGGTGCTGGCCGCCTGGCTTCGCTCACCGCGCCGGGGCCTCTGGGGCCGGGGCTGGGGGCGTAACCTAAAACACAAGCTGTCTCCTTGGGGTGACTCGGGTGCTGGCCGGGACAGAGCCAGAGGCCCGACTCCTGAGGACTGAGGGACAGGGTCCAGGCCGGGGGCCCTCACGACACAGGGGGTGTCACCTGGCAGCCCAGGGACGCTGCTCCCGGACATGGTGGCCCCAAGCACCCCTCCCAGCTCCTCCGGGGGACCGGCCGGGCCTGCTGGCCGTTGGCCTCCCCTGCACTCACCTCACCTGGCCTCTGTTCATCGCCACGGCCCCCTCCGCCTGACGCGAGCGATCCGTGTCCGCTCTGCTCGCCTCTGCCACCCGTTTTCTTTATCCGGGTCGTTTCCCTGAATCTGTCTTCGTCCTGTGTGTCACTGACAAGTGTATTTCAGCCTGGGAGTCCACGAAGCTGCCGGGAGGTTTTCTGGTTTCCTACGACCTTCTTGGTTGCTGGCAGGAGCGGTGATCTGCTTCGTGCTGGGCCCTGAGTTCCAGAAGCTTCTCCCTTCTCTTCTCCCATTTTCTTACCAGAAACGACCTTTGTGTCCCCGTGCTGGTGGCGAGCCTCACTGGGATGGCACGGCGTGGCAGGAGCAGCCACGGGACACGGCCACCCCCACCGTCCACACTTCTGTTCCACGTCTGCACCAACTGCCCTTCAGGTCCTTGCTTTCATTCCCCGGGGCCAAGAGGGCAGGAGACCCCAGCCTGTCCCTCGCTGTGGCATTTTCCGGAATCTGGCCACGTTGGCTCAGAAGTTCTTTCTCCTTCTCTTCGTTTCTGCTTCCCGTTGCTAATGTCTGTTTGCCAGGGGAGGAATTGAGGTATGTGAGCAACCTCTCTGCTTTATCAGGGCTCTTAAACATTCTCACTTTCGTGGGCCCCTTTAGAAGATACTCATGTTGATAATAAAAAACTAAAAATTGATACTCCTAAAAATACTTTAATATCTTTGTGTGTGTGTGTGTGTGTGTGTGTGTGTGTGTGATAAAAAAAAAAAGCCAGCACTTTTGCTCCTCCTGTTAAAATGCATATTTCCATGTATGAGTGTAAACTGTTTCCCAGGTTGTTCTCCCGGACTCCCCGAATATGGCAGCAGGGTCTGTATGAGATGGTCTTAAAGAAAAGTTGGGGGTTGATGTCTGATTCCTGCTATAGCTACATCAGGGGACCGTCCCGAAGGCGCACCTGATACCTGCTCCCAAACCGAGGTTCCCAGCACCGGGGTCCCTGATGCCACCGGTACTTACAAATTCCATTTCATCTTCTTGGCGACGTGAGATTGTCTCGCCAGCTCTCACTCACACCGGGAAGGTCTTTGTGGGGAGGCGACCGGGGGCACCTGCCGGAGGGCATCCAGCTCACAGGCAATGCTGCCACCTGCTGACGGGTCTTGGAGGCAGCAGGCGCCGTGGATAAAGACAGTCCGTCTTTCCACGTGGAAAAATACGTGGAGTTTTGCATGACCCGTACTTTACTTTTCTGCCCCACAGTGGATCCTAAAATCGTCTTAGTGCACTTGGGGTAAAGGAAAGCACGAGGTCAGACGCCCGCCTCCGACACTGGTGTGGCCACGACGCAGGGCTGCACCCCCGCAGGGAGGGTGAATGGGTGGGAGAAGGTGGGAGAGGGTTTGCGGGGGATGGGAAGGTCGAGGAACAACGCAGCAAGAGGCAAGATTGACTTTCCACCCCTGCCTTTCACGAGGTGCCGTGCGACCTGTCTCCTAACTTACAGAGACGCAGTTTAGCTTCCGGCGCAAGCAGGGGTGAGGCTGTCACTGCGAAACCCTGTGCCCTGCTCTACCGGAGTGAATTTCCGCGGGTCCTCCTGTGATTCCGTTCAGCATTAGACCCTTGTGTGTGGGGAAAGGACAGGCCAGCTGTCTTGCTATGGGTCACGTCCTGTCGCCCTTTGACTCGGAGCACAATGGCTAGCCGTCTGGACGTCAGGGAGGCCGGGAAGGCCAGTCGTCTATCCAGTCCAGGCTCAGAAAACCCCAAGAGCTTCTCTGCCCGCTATGTCAGGAAGCTGCCCTGGGAGCTCCACAACGTTCAGGCCGCAGAACCTGGCCGTCCGTAGATCCCTGAAAGACGCTAAATTTTGTGCATTCGAAATGAACTAGAAGAGCTCGGAGTTGTCCCTTTAATGCTGTATTTTCATATAGTTTGCTCAAGGCACACCTACTGGCCTTTTTTCTTTTTCTTTTTGGTAGTTCATAGCAGTGGGCTTTGAAGCTAGAAAGCTAAGGTTTAAAACACTGAGGTAAAAATGGAAGGCCCTGGTTAGTGTATCTTCCATCTAAGAAGGCTGAGAATTTGAGGGGTTTAACTGTTCCAGTTCCTCCCTTATTTCACCCATCTGTCCAGCTTTGGCCTCGGTGATTTTATTGAAGATTCTAAGGAATAAGAGGACTAGTTTTGGGGGTTCCTCTCTATTTAGAGCCCACTTCTCAAAAAGCAAAATGGAAGCCGGTAGTTATGCCTACGCAAACGTACACAAGCGTGTGCATAAAAATGCCAGTTTGGGGTAAACCTTTCCTAAGGAGAAACACTATCACAAACAAACATTTGTAGTAAATATTTGCATCATCTTTTTAGATGAGGAAAACAATGCTTTCCAAACCATGTGGAGCAATTCCACACTATTTATAAGAAATGAATCTGGACTGGGCTCTTGCCCCTCTGTGTCTGTGCCGTTCCTGTCGCTCAGGCCCTGATCTGGCAGGGGGTCACTGCTGGTGCCATGAGTGGGCCTGAGCCTCTGGAGGGCGGGTTACATCCCCCAGAGAGCAGGGATCAGAAGCGGTGCTGATGTGAACACACTAGACTAGACCCTTTTACTCTTTCGGGACAGGAGGGATTTGTAGGTAAAACATCTGTAAAGTCAGGACGTTTTATCCTTGAGTGATGAGAAAACACCTCGTGCTCCCACAGCTGAGTTCCCCTTTGTGACAGGCAACCCCGGGCCTGTGGAGTTGTGACTTCTCAGCACGGAGGCGTTTGCGTCGTCCGTCTGTCACCGTTCATGACGGAGCAGTGCTGGAGAGCTGGCCCAGGTGCTTGAGGACGACAGGGGACCGACTGGACCCTCACTCGTACTCGGGCCACCCGGTACCCTAAGCCCATTTACCGACTCCTCACACTAGCTTTCCGGCTCCTTGAAAAAGGGGTTTGCATAAGTAACGTACACGTCTGAGTTTGCATAAGTAATGCTTATTAAATCATAACAGTAACTTTCAGCATTCGGGGTGTTTACTCCAGATGAAAATAACGTGCTGTAGCTCGGCTCTCTTCAGAAGCAGGGGGTCGGGTGCTGCTTGACAGCAGCGCAGGCAAGGACCCCCGGCTCCCTCGTGCCGGGGACCGGCCTCCCCGGTGATGGGTAAAGCCTGGGGCGGCCACCCGGGCACAGTCTCTCACCCTCGTCAAGCCTCTTTCCCCGTTTATAAAATTAAATGTCCCGAATCCACCAGCTTTGGGGAAACACAAATCCGGAGACAGGGAAGCCAAACACGGTCGAGACTCCGTGCGTCCGCGGGCCGCATCCACATGCCGCCTGCGCGCCCGGGGTGCTGTCCACTCTCACGGATGAAAGCGAACGCACAGGACGTGGGGCATTTGTCCTTTACACAAAGTGGAAGAGTGATGAGATAATAAAAAACCGAAGTCTTCTTTTAAGAAAATATGTGCACTTTCCTGGGTTAACAAACAGGAGATGGAGGAATTCCACTTGGATTTTGTTTGCGGGGGATGTCAACGTACCCCGTCTTGTGCTCTCGTGCCGACTTCCTCTTGCCCTAGACGGGAGGAGCGGCTTTGTCCATGGTACCCAGTGCTCCAGGTGGTACAGGCGGCTCCACCAGGCCACGTCAGAGCCACCCCTGCAAAAGAGGAAAAGGCTGAAACTGATCAGTCTGACAACATTCACTTTTCAAAAAACTTAACTTGCTCCGGACCGTCTGAGCAAGCACCTTGACAAGGTGCGACAGAGGTGTGGCCTGGGCACTGGCTCGGGATTCGATGCAGCTTTCCGATTTCTAATCCTGTGCTTTGCCCAGGACCCACATGATTTCACCAAAAGCCTCGCCCCTGACTCCTCAGGGGTCACGGTGGCACACAATCTAGGTCTTGCCCTCTATTAAAGGGACAGAATTAACTTTTATAAGGGGGTGATGTCTGATGCAGGGGGGCGGGGCAGCAGAGGGGGCCACCACGGGTCGACTCACTGGCCCCCTGGCTGCAGCAGAGCCCTGGGAGCAGAGGAACGGGTTGTCAGGCGCTGCATGAGGTCTTGGTTTTGTTTTACAAATCTGTTCTCTTAATAAGAGGGTCTTACCCTTTGGAAACACAGTGGTCCCTGGGGGCCACTCCCCTCTCCCCTTTGAAAACTTGAGTTCAGATTCTCTAAGTCGGAAGGGAAGGGTTTTACTTATATTGCAAGATCAGCATCTGTCTAATAACCACTGGGGGAAAGCACCTGGATTTGGGGGATAAGCCATGCTTCAGTTTACATGTCGTATGTCTCCGTTTAAGAGAAGGCTCTTACCTTTAAAAAGAAACTGCCATAAAAGGAGCACTGGCTTTATCAGATCTTTGCTGTTGATTTGAATCATGAAAGAATATGATCAGTTTGAATTTTCTTAACTGTTTAAGGATGTACCATAAGTCAGGCAAGCATCCTTGTCGCTGCTGCCAAAGGTGGGATAAATCGAGTGGGCCCTCCCCGCCTTAGGACGGAGGAATTGGGCAGGAAGGTGTCTATGGCGGGGAGAATTACTCAGCAACACGCAGCACTCTTAGCCAGAGGCCTGTCGTGGTCTTGAGGGGGCTGCAGACGCCGTCTGAACCCTGCCGTTCGCTCACGCATCATCTTTTCAGCAGATGTTTCATGGCTTTTGCCCCACGAGAGTCTCGGACAACTACGCGGAACCCTTTCCTGACTGCCACCAGCAGTTCCTGCTGAGGTTTATTGCTTCTAGATGAGAAAGTTTACACTAAGTTAAGTTCCTATTTTGTTTTTTCAGTTCTGAAGTTTTGGCAAATACCTGAGCCAGGTTTTTTCTGTTATTCTAAAAATTGCCCTGAGGGGCCTCTTCACTTGTGCACCACCCACAGATCACATATCCACTTATGTTCTTAGTGCTTCTCTTCTTTAAAAGCATTTCCTTCCATTCCTGTAGGTATGGTGAGGCCAAATCCACTCTTACTCCCTTTCAAGTGGTGCCCTTGGCCTGAGCTTGTCCATCCTGGGTTCAGACAGCCACCACTCGCTTCTGGGAGGTCGCCTTCCTGGAAACCAAGGTGCGATCGGTAGCTGATCCTTCTCGTGGAGTGGAAGGGGGCTGGACTTAGTGGCTGGCTGACTTTAGGCGAGCAGTATTCTTATCTGGAAAAGAGGGTACCTTTCAGCAGGTTGCTTTGAGGACTAGGAGAAATTTTCAAGCACCAGGCAGAGCACACCATTGGTTCTCAACCCTGATTCCTTTCTTTCTGTCGAAAAAGGTTGAGGGATAAGCAGTCTCCTCTGACTGATGCAAGGAGGTTTATTCATCTTTCCAGAGACACTCCAGAGACATTCTAAACTATGCCCAGTTCAGGATGAGGACACCAGGCCCCTGATCTTAACTTGCAAACAGTAATTTACCAGCCTTGAGTCAAGCTTACATTTAACCTTTAAAGTAAAAACCAAGACAAAGCAGACAAACAGAAAACCTTCCAGTTATAGTTGGTAGGATTACTTTTTGTATTAAATGAAGGAGGTGACCACAGAGCCTAAGACTTAGGAGGTGCCCAGATTCTTACTGACTGAATCTGCACAGCCACACGATCTCTTGGAAGAAGAAAAATAGCCTAAGAACTCACAGCTTGTGGAAGCTTCAGGCGCTGTAGAGGCAAATGCTAAATCAGAAAGCTGACCCCGATTCAGTCTCTTCTTACTATAGGGTTCACACATTTCCCCCCCCCCCCCAGGCAGTACGCACTGTAACCTAAGAGGGAAGAAAGAGAGCCACACCTTCCCCAAAGAAAAGGAAGATGGATCTAGTGTCAGGCTCCATTAGACCCACTTGTGATGGCTCTCCAAGAAGGAACAATGCAGCTTTTGTGACAGGCCCGTACAGCAAGCTTGGAAACTTTACAAAACAGTCTTACCCAAGAGAAACCTGGTTCTAGCTCTCTTCCTGGAAAGAGGTGTTGATCCAGGAAAGTTTTGTGCTATTCTTATCGGCTCTTCCTGGGATCAGTATTTAAAAAAAAAAAAAAAAAAACCCTCAGAAACAAGAAAGACAGACCTCTGCTAAACAGGAATATGAAAAACCCCACTGCTGGCGGATTTATACACTTCCGTTTCCACAGCCCAACCACAGGGTGTCAGATGATTTAGTTATTGTCTACCAAAGGGAGCTCTTTGCTGGAATTGCTGGTATTCCGCCCCAATTCAGCCTAAGAACCCTCACCAGGGTTCGAGTGGCCGCCTTCTTAAAATGCAAATGTGCAAGAACTCCAGGCCGGCCTCCCCGCCCCCAGGAAAGTGCTCCAACCGGGCGGCGCTGGCGGGGCTGGCGGGGAATGCTAAGGAGGGGCCCCCGCCCCTGCCCCCGCCCTGCCGCACTGTTCACACTGAGCCTCAGTCCGCATGACTGAGCGCCCTTCACTTTCCCAACAATGGCCCTGGCGCCCTCCCCGCCCCCTCGCAGCCTCCCCACAGCCCCTCAGGGTCAAGAAACCCATCTTTCTTCCCACTTCCACATCTCAGGACGCATGTCTTGAACATCACCCCTAGATCTCATGTCCATGTGGAGAAAAACTGGCCACCCTGGTGAAACTGTGACTCTTACAAATCCGGTTTAAGAAGAAGTTTCATTTTGTTCAGTTTCTTTAAATTTCCATGTTGTTGACAGTTCAGAACCAGAAATTATATAAATCTCCATTCCAATCACATTTCTAGCAACAAAACATGTAGATGTCAGTGGTGAACCTCAGGATAAATTTTTCACCATGAGGTCACACCACACAGGCTGCACGGAACTCTGCATCTTATACTTTTACTTCAGAGACGCAAAACAGCACCTCCTACTGTGGCCTGGACCCAAACACACACTGCCTTAAAAATAATGCACAGATACAAGGCTTTTGTTTTTGGTTGTTTTTTTTTTTTTTCAAAAACATACTTCATATTTCCTCTTTTATTATATAAATATCAGTTTAACCTTTTACTGTAAGAATATAAACGTTTTAAGAGGATCTTTGTTATTATTTATACAAATTCACAAACAGTACAATTAATTGATAAAGGTCTCTGGGTTTCTTTAACTCCATGGTCTCGCATGTTGCTGTGGAGGATTCTAAAAAAAAAATAAACAAACCAAAAAATTCCAAACAAAAATGTACATCCTACACAAAAGTGATTTTTTTTTAAAGCCACAAGACCCAACCCCCATCAAAATAAAGGCATCTACTCCTCCATTTAGAAACAATTTTTAAAAACCCACAAACTCCCGTTTTATTAACAGAACAGAGATAAGACATGAACTTCAGTCTCCTCCCCTTCACATTACAGCCCCGGGGGCTCTGGAAGCTCCCCTGCTCCCAACCGGAACCCTCACTGTGACCTTTTCGTGGGGAAACTTGCAAGAGGGTGAGGGCAGGGCAGAATCTGCATATATAATTATCATTTTCAAGACACAATCTGCATCCCAAACAGACAAAACAAAAAACAAAACAGCCCAACTCTCATGTCTCCCACACATTTGTGCTATAAATTAAGTCAAGATTTAGGATCACGGCTGGGCCCTCAAATCCCTATGGACAAGGAGAAAAAGGAAAGCAGAGCCAGAATGTGAAGTGGGATACACGGGGTGGATGGGGTTGGGGAAGAAGCCAAAACAAAAAAGATGTACAAACCCGATGGGCATCTTTCCAGTCCAGGCACAAAAATGTTTCAGTCTCAAAATATCTCTCTTGTAGAATTCCAGGGCTTCAGGGAAAAAAGTAAACTAAAACGAGGTAGCCAGACACACACACACACACACACATATATATATATGTATATATATATACACACACACATATATATATATAATTTATATATATATAATATATAGACTATACTCAGCAGAAAAAAAAAAGAGACCATGATGTCAACTTTCTTCAAAAAATAAAAAAAGACAATACAAATGAAATGAGCGTGACTAAAAGAGTACTGTCAAAGGACTGATGAGGAGAGACTGGGATTAGTTACGAAGTGGAAGAAGGGTGAAAAGGCCGTTGTAGTTGGGTTTGCTTTATACGTTTCGAAATAAAAACCAGATCACAGTATTCAAATGAAAGCTTAAGTGAAGGCAGACATTTTCCCCAACTCCCCAGGGCCGAAAGGACTGGTTACTCCCCACCCCCGTTTCCAAATGCAGCGCGGCGGGGATACAGTAGCTCAAGCCGTCCTCCAAACCCCTGCTGGGAGGAGTGGCTGGTGGGTGGCGAGTCCATCTCCGCATCCTCGGGGAAAAGGAGAGGGTGTGGGGGTGGGTGGCGGAGGGACCCCGGACGCAACGAGGGGGGGGAGGGGAGGACGAGCCTGGGGCTCCGCGTCATCGCCCCCACCGCGTCCGCGGCAATGCTCTGGGTCTACGTGTGCGTGTCGAGTGAGCGCGGGGACCGCGGCGGTGGCAGGAGGACGAACAGGGCGGGGCCGGGGGAGTTGGTGCTGCCGCCCTCACCTGACCTTCTCACTGTCCGTCATCTGCCAGAGGCCCAGGTTGAGTACCTTGAGGCAGGGCAGCTGCGTGATGCGCTCCAGGCCGCGCTTGGTGATGCGGGTGCAGCCGTACAGGTCGATGCCGGTGAGCTGGCTCAGGTGCTCGGCGATCAGCTCCAGGCCCTTGTCCGTGATGCGCACACACTGCCCGATGTTGAGTGTGCGCAGCCCGTGCATCTGCCGCACCATGCGGTTGATGCCATCGTCGCTGATGTGGCAGGAGCAGAGGGACAGGGACTTGAGGCCGTCCAGCCCCTGCGCTATGTAAGCCAGGCTCTGGTCCCCCACCTTGTCGCAGAAGGACACATCCAGCCCCGAGAGGCGCAGGCTGCCCATGGCCAGATGCATGATGCCCGTGTCACTGATGTTGTCGCAGGAGCGCAGGTTAAGGCTGCGCAGGCTGCCCATGTGCGACAGGTGCAGGAGGCCTGCGTCCGAGATGCCTCCGCAGAAGCTGAGGTTGAGGAGCCTCAGGCCCGTCAGCCCCCGGGAGATGTGCTTCAGAGACAGATCCGTGAGCTTCTGGCAGTCCTGCAGCGTGAGCTGCTCCAGGCCCAGGCAGCCCTCGGCCGCGCTGCGCGTCATGCCGGCCAGGTGCCCGATGCCCACGTCCGAGAGGTGGCGGCAGCTGCGGAGATTAAGGCTCTTGAGGCGCTGCAGGCCCCAGGCGATGAGCAGGAGGCCGGTGTTGGTGATGTTGCTGCAGCCGCCCAGCTCCAGCACCTCCAGGCCCTTGAGGTACTGGGCTATGCGGCCCAGGCTGCTATCGGTGATCTGCTTGCAGAGGCTCAGGTTGAGGGCGCGCAGTGAGCCGATCTCCTGCACGAACGCGTGGCCCAGTCCGTTGTCGGTGAGGTTGTAGCAGCCGCTGAGGTTGAGGCTCTCGATGTTGGCCATGCCCTGGATCACGTAGCTGAGGCTGCGGCGCAGGCTCAGGATCTGCACCCGGCGGATGCCCCGGGCCTGCAGGCTGGGGAACAGCGACGGGTTGGCCCGGCGCAGGTGCAGCTTGGCCTCCACCCCCCGCCACACCGACTTGTGGTAGGCGGCGTCCCGCCAGGCCGTGCACACCTGCGCCGCGCGCCCCTTGTCGCGCACGTCCAGGTAGCCGAAGATCATGGCCAGCAGCTCGGGGAACAGGCACGAGATGTGCGTCTCCATCTTCCTCCCCGCGGCGCCGGGGAGGAGGCGCGGGCCCCGCTCCCGCCCGAGCGACGAGGCGGCTGGCCGGCCGCGCCGCGGGCCCAACGGACGCGCCTCCCGCCTTCCGGCTCGGCGCCGCTCCTCCTTCCGTCCGCGCGTCCTTCCTGCCGCCCTGCCCGCCCTCCCCGCCCGGCGCGCTCGGCGCTCACATCCCGGGCGGGCGCCCCCGCAGCCCGGCCCTTGCTGGGCTCAGCCCTGCCGCGCCCGGCCCGCGCCGCCCCGCGCGCCCCGCCGCCGCCGCCGCCGCGCCCCCGGCCGCATCCTCCGGCGCCGCGCGGGCCGGGCTGCGCGCTCGGGC
>NC_041219.1:54218375-54222189 GCF_002837175.3 Physeter macrocephalus | reverse complement strand
GCCCGCGCCGGACCCGCTGCTCTCCGCGCCTCCGCGCCCCCGCCCCCTGCGCTCCCCCGCGCGCGCGCGATGGTACGAGCCTGCGCGCCGGAACTGCCGGCGTTGTCCTGGAAACCGAGCGCCGGCCCGCCGCGGGTTAACCCTGTGCGCGCTGTCGGGGCGCCGGCCGGCCCGCCGCCGCCGCCGCCGCCGCTTCCGCCGCCGCCACCGCCTGCGGGGAGCCGCCGGCCACGCCCGGCCCGCGTCTAGGCTCCGCGCCGCCGGGTCCGAGGCCTCCCCGCGCGCTCCCGGCCCAGCCTCCCGCCCGCTCCCTTTATCCTCCCGCAAGACCCTCCTCCCCGGACCGCTGCTCGGTGACCGCCCCGCTCTCCTCCCCGCCTCCGTCCCCGGGGCCCCGCTGCGCGTCTGTGCGGCCACCTCCTCGGTCCTCCCCAGTGGGCGGCTTCCCACGGTTCCTTTCTCTCCAGTCTTGTGCCCTAAACTGGGGAGAAACTCAGGACTACCCGCGCGTCCCTTAGCCGAGCACGGCCTCCCCCCAGTGCGCACTCTGGATCTAGCCATTACCACTTCCTTCTAGCATATTCCGGGTGTTTCCAGAGACCGCCGCCAGTGCGCTCCCTCGGCTCCTTCTGCATCACAACTTCCTCCGCTTCCGCACTCGGCCGGCAGCCCTGGGCTGCGCCGCGTCGCCTCTGCCTGCCTCGCGCCCGGAGGGAGCAGCCTCCCCTCAACCCTTATCGCCACCGCTTGCTTTCTTGTCAGCCTCTTAGACGATGAAGGGCCGAGCTGTGCCGACAGTCAATGTGTTCGTATGTGCCGATACAGTTTTATCTTTTGACAAAGCAGAGTGACGATTGGGCTTGGTTTAAGGTGCTCCAGCAAATGTCTGTTCGTTTACAAACTGTGTTCTCTGGAACCATGGAATGCTCCAGTCTAGAGCGTGGCTCCTGGGTCTTAAATGCCCACTCAGAGGATAGGGTTTCAACAGAGTTTCATTTTAACTACCTTCAAACCGAGAATTTTGGAACCAGAAGGTGATCCTCTGTGTTTTTAAGGAATTTGTGGATCCACACCACAAGATGCAAGACATCCTAGTTCAGCTATCAAAAAAGGAGAATGGTTTCATTGATTCTTTGAGAACCTGAACAAGGTTTTGACTGGGTTGCATATTCAGTATATGAGGTTCCCTTTTGGCCACTCCTCATTTGCCCAGGAGACCAGTAGCGGGCCAAGTACATACATATAGGTAATAGTCATAATACCTTTTTAGACTGCCATCCACCTCCCCTGTTCCTAAATCAGGAAATGCAGAAGCAAAATCCTTCACCCGCGATGCATGTGGTGCAAGGCCCAGAGATTTTTATAACCCTCCTGAAATCATGTAGGGTTGTGTTGGTCATCTAGAGGATTCCAAATGTGCTGTACAGTGAGAGTCTCAGTTCTGCGTTGCACCTGGGTTGGCACTCTTCTCCTGGGCTGTATCCAGGCGTACACTGGGGTCAGTCACTGCCGCCTAAACTTTTACCTTACACGCTACGTGAAGTGACTTTTTCTGTTGTTCTGTGGATGTAGATGTGTTTGTGTTGATATCAAGGTCTTAAGCCACAACACCTTAATCCTCCTTACCGCGAAACAAAGTGCTAGACCACCAATGGGGGTGGGGGGGGTTAGCCGTGTCCCTCCTCCAGACCCGCTGCTGCTCTCAAGTCTGAAAAGGAGTTCAGAGGTGCCCGGAAGCACTTTCTTGAGAAGTTGACCACCTGCTCCTACCTCTCGCGAAGTTTTTTCTTGAGTTTAACTCTAGAATGGTATTAATTCAGGACCTTTTATGTAAGGCGTTCAAACATATGTGACAAAGATTTTCAGCAATATGATTGTGTTCACGTTCAATAAACAAGAATAAACATCAAGAAGTATCTTAGAAAATGCACATTAGTGGGGAAACAGAGTGGCATCAGGTGAGCCCTCTGCTGAGTCTGGGGCATGGAGGAAGTGTCTCCGCTTTCTGAGGCTCAGTTTCCTTGTGTTTCACTAGGGCAGATTGACTGGATAATCTCCAGGGATCTTCTCAACAGTTACCCTCTGGGAAACCGTGAGCCTCTCTGAGTCGTGTCTCAGCCCGACATTTCGCATTGTTCCTAATGCAACCCCGAGAATAGGGATAGTTTCACGTACACTGGCTTCTTGGGGGTTTCGGTTTAGGCTGTGATTTAGGACACAGTAATAGGTGGAGGGAATTATGGACCAGAGACTGGTGGTCTGGAGAAGATGTATATCAATGTAGAGGGTCCCGTGGACAGCTACTGATATTTTAAGCCCAGGTTGAGACTTTTGTATATGATTCAGCAGCTTGCAACCAAGGTGAAGTTTTTTTCTGAATGAACTCTGAACTTCTGTTTAGAGGCAGAGGTGATAGCCCTGTATACAGAGTCTCTAAAACTTTACCAAGAATTTTAAAGACACTGGTTTTTCAGATAGGGTATGTTTTTCACCTGGGTGGGGCCTGGGAAAATTGTGAGGCCCAGCCCAAAGATCAGGCTTACTCAAGGGTGTATGCTTCCTGGGACTTCCCTGGTGGCGCAGTGGTTGGGACTCCGCGCTCCCCATGCCGGGGGCCTGGGTTCAATCCCTGGTCAGGGAACTAGATCCCACATGCATGTCGCAACTAAGAGTTCTCATGCCACAGCTAGGGAGCCCGCATGTCTCAACTAAGGAGCCCGCGAGCCACAACTAAGACCTGACACGACCAAATAAATAAATATTTAAAAAAAAAAAAAAAAAGGATGTATGCTTCCTCACACAGAGAGGCAGGAAAGATCAGAAGAGATCCGTAGCTTTTAAACTCCTCATTCAAGAATATATGTGTCCAGGGCTTCCCTGGTGGCGCAGTGGTTAAGAATCTGCCTGCCAATGCAGGGGACACGGGTTCGAGCCCTGGTCCAGGAAGATCTCACCTGCCTCAGAGCAACTAAGCCCGTGCGCCACAACTACTGAGCCTGCGCTCTAGAGCCCACGAGTCACAACTACTGAAACCCACACGCCTAGAGCCCGTGCTCTGCAACAAGAGAAGCCACCGCAATGAGAAACCCGTGCACCGCAACGAAGAGTAGCCCCCGCTCGCCGCAACTAGAGAGAGCCCGCGTGCAGCAACGAAGACCCAACGCAGCCAAAAATAAAAATAAATAAAATAAATTTATTTAAAAAAAAAAAAAAAGAATGTAGGTGTCCAGAAACAGTGACCCAGAGTCTAGCTGGTGGGCGTTGGATCAAAGGATTTAAAACGTGTGTGTCTTATGTTAACTCTAATGTATCCATGGCACGATGGATGCCTCGCAGTAGGCGCTCTGTAAATGTGGTTGAACTGAAGTGAATGAGAACGATAACAATTACATAATCTCTTTAGGAAAGACTTCATACATGTCAAAACTTTTCTGGACCACCAGTAACAATGGATATCTGAGGTTTATAAGATTGTGCCTTTCCAACTACTTCCCCACTTCAAGGCAACATTCTCTCTATTCCTAAGTACTTCTAAGCAGGAGAGTATACTGGGGCACCTCTTTTTTTTTTTTTTTTTTTTTTAGATGTTGGGGGTAGGAGTTTATTAATTAATTTATTTATTTTTGCTGTGTTGGGTCTTCGTTTCTGTGCGAGGGCTTTCTCTAGTTGTGGCAAGCGGGGGCCGCTCTTCATCGCGGTGCGCGGGCCTCTCACTATCGCGCCCTCTCTTGTCGCGGAGCACAGGCTCCAGACGCGCAGGCTCAGTAGTTGTGGCTCACGGGCCTAGTTGCTCCGCGGCATGTGGGATCCTCCC
>NC_041219.1:54157694-54218081 GCF_002837175.3 Physeter macrocephalus | reverse complement strand
GCCTCTCTTGTTGCAGAGCGCAGGCTCCAGACGCGCAGGCTCAGTAGTTGTGGCTCACGGGCCTAGTTGCTCCGCGGCATGTGGGATCCTCCCAGACCAGGGCTCGAACCCGTGTCCCCTGCATCGGCAGGCAGATTCTCAGCCACTGCGCCACCAGGGAAGCCCCTGGGGCACCTCTTGATTAGAGAAAAGGTAAGACGTAGTGAGGACTTGATTCACTGAGTGCAAAGAGAAGATTTAACTAGAAACAACAACAGAACAACCTCACTGAATAATGCACAAAGGACTTGAACAGACAGTTCTCTAAAGAAGACATACAGATGGTCAACAAGCAGGTGAAAAGATGCTCAACATCATTAAGCATTAGGGAAATGCTAATCAAAACCACAATAAGATATCTCATACCCGCTAGGAATAACAAGTGTTGGTGAGGAGGTAGAGATATTGGAGCCCTGGCGTGCTGTTGGGGGGAATGTGAAATGGTACGGCTGATGTGGGAAACAGTATGGAGGCTCCTCAAAAACTTAGAAATAGAACTACCTTATGATCTAGCAATTCCACTTCTGGGCATATACCAAAAATAAATAAAAGCAGAGTCTAGATGCACCATTTGTACACCCAAGTTCATAGTATTATCTGCAACAGCCAAAAGGTAGGAGCAACCCAAGTGTCCCTCACAGATGATGGATAAACACAAGGCGGTCTATCCATACGATGGAATATTACTCAGCCTTTAAAAAGGAAAGAAATCCTGTCACACACCACAGCATGGAGGGGGCTTGAAGACATCATGCTGAGTGAAGTAAGCCAGTCACAAAAAGACAAATACTGTATTATTTCACTTATATGAGGTATGTAGAATAGTCAAAATCACAGAAACAGAAAGTAGAAGGGTGGCTGCCAGAGGCTGAGGAAGGGGAGCTGTTTGGGGGCACAGAGTTTCATTTTTGCAAGATGAACAAGTTCTGGAAATTTGTTGCACGATGTGAATGTACTTAACACTATTGAATTGTACACTTTAAAATAGTTGAGATGGTAAGTTTAACGTTATATATATTTTACCACAATTAAAAATGAAAAGATTTAAACAGAACCAACATTGTGAAATGAAGATGTAAATAAATAGGTGAAAATTGTCCTCATGTCAACAGATTGCTGGAACAGCCCGAAATATTTGCTTACTCTCTCCCAAATTATTAGTTCATTGTATCCTGTAAACAAGGGCTTTATCCACCCCAATAAATATAAGGGCTTGAGGTCTGGGTAGCTGGAGCCCTCTCCTGAGGATGACCGTGCCCTTTCATGTACAAACTGGAAAAACTCATGCAAAAGAGACGGGGTGCTATTAATAATCGCCCCCGGATGAATGGACAACCCCCCCTTTTACGCTGGAAATGCGGCTGCATTTGAGATATGTTGTTTGCCACTTTCGAGTGTTAACTGTAACATATATTTTCTTTTTTAAAATTACTTATTTTATTATTTTTTTTAATTAATTTATTTTTTTGGCTGCGTTGGGTCTTCGTTGCTGCATGCGGGCTCTCTCTAGTTGTGGCGAGCGGGGGCTACTCTTCGTTGCGGTGCGCGGGCTTCTCACTGCGGTGGCTTCTCTTGTTGCAGAGCACAGGTTCTAGGCGCACCGGCTTCACTAGTTCTGGCTCACAGGCTCTAGAGCGCAGGCTCAGTAGGTGTGGCGCACGGGCTTAGTTCCTCCGCGGCACGTGGGATCTTCCCGGACCAGGGCTCGAACATGTGTCCCCTGCATTGGCAGGCAGATTCTTAACCACTGCGCCACCAGGGGAGCCTAACATATATCTTCATATTTGCAGGCGCCCGACCAAAGGATTAGAAATACTTTGATCGAATAACCCCAAGTATCAGTTATTATTTATTAATATTAACAAACACCTTAGGTAATTGTTACCAAGCAGGTAGCTATGACAACCCTAAAATAAAACAAGCCATATTGTAAATGTAGCCATTTCCAAGCACTGAACGCTTGGGAAGGTGGGTTTTCAATCATGTGATCGTTCAGCAAATGTTCCTACAGCTGGTGTGCTCGGCTCTGTGCCCTGGAGTAGACAAAGATGCAGAGGGTATGTCTGCTTCTTAGGACTCAGGACCCAGCAACGCGCTACAAAATAGTTTCCGTATTATCAGTGGGGTAAGTGCCAATGGAGTGATGGTTATAAATAAAGTGTTCTCAGTTTAGAGGACCACTACAGAGAAGCCTCGAATTTGAATAGTGCTGTTGAGAGGAAAGTCATTACATAGGGTGGAAATTTATTTAGAGAACAGGCTGGCTTTACCTTACTAGTTTAGAAAAAAATAAGAACGCCTCAGTAGCAAACATACATTGTCATACATTGTTCTGATTCTTCGGTGTTGAAGGATATTGAAAATTTCCTTTGCAGGGAGCTCCCCGGCGGCCCAGGGGTTGGGACTCGGCACTGTCACTGCTGAGGGCCCGGGTTCAATCCCTGGTTGGGGAACCGAGATCCCACAAACCGTGCGACGTGGCCCCCCAAAAAGAGTCACCTTTTCAAAGAATAGTTGGCTTTTTCTCTGATTCTCTTTCAAGAACAAGAAACTTTATTTTAACTGTTGTCTATCCGGAACTGGAATTTGGCATCTGAAGTCAGAAATTCTTTGTTCGTGGTCTGGACTTTGCTACTGTTTTTAGAACAGAGATTGCCTTGGGAAAAAATTATTTTAGATCAGCTGTCTTTCTCGTTTTGCCCGACAATAGAGCTTGGTGCCTCACACCCTGGGGGCAGTGAGAGGGCACCACTGAGACACTGACTGACCCGTGGGACGGCCCAGGTCCGAGGTACCTAGGGCTCCCCTAGGTACCCGTGACTCGAGGCCCCTTGACACAGGGCTGTTCCCCAGGCAGTGCCCTGAGGAGTTAAGTGTCCCCCAGACTTGCAGCCCAAGTTGTGCAGTGGAGTCCTGGCTCTTCCATTGTGCCTGCGTGCCCTCCGGCAGAGTGGCTTCAGTGCTTTGAGCTTCAATTTCCTCATCTATAAAATGAAAAGTCACTCCTGGTCACAGAACTGTGGTGACAACTCATTGAGAAAAACCACGCAGGGGAAAGGGAGGGCCCTCGGATGAACCTGGTCCTTATTAGGAGGGAGCTAATAAACACTGTTCTGGTTTTTTCTTTTATAAATGAACCATCAAAAAAAGCCCCACACGGATGTGCCCCCAAATTGTACAGATACATCCTTACTGACAGTTAAACATTTTTAAAATGTTATTTCCTGTTTTTAAGAAATGCGCAGGTTAAAGGAGCGGAAACAGCAAACTCGCAAGAGCGTGATGAGACGGTCCCTCACGTGGGGGGAGCTCCCTGTTTCTGTGCCCCTCATTCTCTCCTCCCTGAGTCGGGAAGAGTCGTGCTCCATTCAGAAAACCAAGAGACAGTCCCAGACCCGCAGTCTGCCAGACACACATCCATCCTTTTTCCTCCGACCTAGGTTTTCATCACCAACTCTCATGCTTTCTTGGGCTCCTCCGACTTGCATGTTTATCAGAGTAACTTCGAAGGTCTCTGAGTCAGAGATCTGGGGGGGCGGGGGGGTGCTGAGAATCTGCACGTCCAGCGGGTTTCCCAGGTACTGCTGGAACCTCCCACCCCCTGGTTTTCCTTCTCCTGATTTAAAACTTTTGTGAAAATATACTTCTTGAAGTCTCTCCTTTTTTAGTAAAATACAAATAATATTTAAAATAATTATGTCCCCCCCTACCATCTTTTGCCTTTGAGTCTCTGGTGTGAAGTCCGAAGTTTTCCCCATGAGGTAGTGATAGAATGTGGGTTTTTAGTCAGACAGATTTTGGGTCAAAACCTTGACTTTATCACTTACCAGCTCTGTGACTTTGGACGAGCTATTTCATCGCTTGGAGACTCGGTTTTCTCGTCTGTAAAATAGGACTAGTGATTTTCTTATCTTGGGAGCTTTGTGAGGATTGAGCGGGATAATGCACGGAACCTCCTAGTACGGCTCCTGGCCGTTGTCAGAATAGCTGGTGTTTTTTTTTTTTTTTTTTTTTTTTTGCACCACGCAGCATGCAGAATCTTAGCTCCGCAGCCAGGGATCAAACCCAGGCCCCTTGTTGCAGTGTTGCAGTGGAAGCCGGGAGTCTTAGCCACTGGACCACCAGGGAAGTCCCCAGAATACCTGGTATTTATTGCGCATTTATTGTGTGGTAGACATTCTTTGAAGGTCTTTACGAGTATGACTCAGCTCTTCCTCCCACAGGCCCACCTACATGACTGTGAAGTAGGTTCCATTACTGCCTCTGTTTCCTGGTGGGGAAACCACGGCACAGAGGTAAGTGCTCGAGACAATGCGGCCCCCAGAACCGGAATTTCAACGCCACGGTCTAGACCTAGAGCCACTTCCTAAATCACCGCTCCGCTGCCCTGAGGATGCTTGTAAGTTTGTCAGCGCACCTGGCTAGGGTGCGGTTTCTGTGCGACACCAAACAAGGAGGGTCCATGAAAGCAGCAGCTGCCAGTGACTGAGTTGCTCACCCTGCCCCGAACGGTCATGGGCCACGACGAGGGGTGGCTTTCGTGTGCAACGCCTAAGGCCCTGGTCGGTGGACGGCCAAAGTGGGTCTGTGTGTGTGTGTGCGTGTGAGACACAGAGACTGCGAGGGCGGAGCCTGCGGGCGCCGCTGGGAGTGTCCTCGCCGGGTTGAAGTGCACGCCTGGCTCCATCTCTGGGCCTCCAGCGGGACGCCTGGCGGGCTCTGGCCTCACTCAGGCCCCAGGAAGCCGCTTGTGTGTAATTATGTCACCCTCTAGTGGTTACTTCCTTATTAGCCCTTTAGCCGAGGAACAGCCCCTCCCTCTAGGTGCAGGTGACCGCTGGGTGAGCAGACCCTCAGGGAGCTTGCGGGGGCTGCAGGGGGGCAGTGCTGGGAAAAGAGGAGTGTGGCCAAGGGCAGGGAGAGAGGGGCAGGATGGGAAGAGGGCAAAGTGCTCCGGGAATAAGGGTTAGTTTACTCCTGCGGAGAAGGGGGAGGTGGGAAAGGCGGACTATCTGGAGAGAGGAGGGGCTCCTACGCATCCAGTTTTTTAACCTTTTATTTTAAATTGAGGTATAGTTGATTTACAATATAGTTTCAGGTGTACAGCAAAGTGATTCAGCTATATATACACACACACACATATCTATCTATATACATACACATATACGTACACAATATGTATCTATTCTTTTTCAGATTCTTTTCCATTATAGGTTATTACAAGACATTGAATATAGTTCCCTGTGCTATAGAGCAGGTTTCCGTTGTTTATCTATTTTATACATAGAAGTGTGTATCTGTTCATCCCAAGCTCCTAATTTATCCTCCCCCCGCATCCCCTCTGGTAACCCTATGTTTTGTTTTCTGTGTCTGTGAGTCTATTTCCACAGCAACATGGATGGACCTAGAGGTTATCGTATTAAGTGAAGTAAGTCAGACAGAGAAAGACAAATATTGTATGCTATCACTTATATGTGGAATCTAAAAAAATGATATAAATGAACTTATTTACAGAAACAGAGGGCGTATCCATCTTTATCGAGCGCTGTTTCTTGTTTGTGAGCACGGGTGCCGCACCCCGGGCTCTCTCCGGAGCGTCAGTGCAGAGGGCTGGTGGGGTTGGAGAGGAACTATTTTTAACCAGTTTCAGTTCTCTTTTCCAAGGGAAGTAGGCACAGGCCGTGGGACTCACAAGGGCTGAGTAAATTCCAAACTCTCACCACCTGGGTGGACAGCTGGCTTGACTGCTTCTCCCCGGCCTGAGGCTATGTTCTCTCTGCCGGGAAAGGTAACTTTTGTCAGGATCCTCCTAGGTCTGTCATATCTTGATAAATATTTCAAAGGCAGGGAGGGGATTAAGATCCATCCTACTCAGAACTGGTTTGTAACTCCATATCGGGCCTGGGACTCTGCTGTCTGCAGCCTTATGGGGCCGGAGTCTGAAGGTTATTCCCTTCTGGAAGGGTGCTGGCACTGAGCCAGGCTTTGCTGGAAAGCCCTATTTGGGTGAGCCAGAGCATTTACATTTCTTACATCATGTCAGACCCGGAGGAGGACTAAGGGTCGGCCCTGATGCCGAGTTCACAGCCAGGTCCCCTTTTCTGCCAAGAGGGCAGAGGGTTAAAGGTTTGAAAAACAACAACCAGGAGCTCAAGGGGTACAAAAGCGAAATCTCGCCTTCCTGGTGTTAACCCTTCCCACCCCAGAAAAGATGGCCGGAGACAAAAATCGCATCTCTACCTCATGGGATCTGCAGCTTTCCTGATCGCCAGGCGTTCCCGAAGAGGCCTCTAGCTCCAAGCATGGCTTCCCCCCGTGTCAGGGCATGAAAACAGCAGGAAACCCTGTGCACACTGTCCCTAAAGCTGGAAAACTTTGTCTCAGCTCTGAACTCAGTGAGGTTCTTTGTCTGTTGTTTGCTGTTTACTTTTAAACAGCACTGTTTAAAGCCAAAAAGTTCAGGTAACTCAAGTTGTCCGTGCCTGCTGTGACCCCTCAAGAATTCCTTGATTTAGTTGGTCGCGGGGACTAAGCCGCCAGCGTTTGGGCAGAAGAGGGAAACCTAGAGATTGGACGATGCTTCCCTTTGAAGCTTCAAGGGCGCGGTGAGGACGTGTGAGGACAGCACTGGGTTTCACAAGTGGAGAAAACAAGGCGTAAAATGAGAAGTGACCTCCTCAAAGTCATGGGGTCTTTCCTGGGCCCGCCACAGCTTCTGGGAACCCCGCACGCAGGCTTGCCTTTGTACGATGTTTCACTAAAGCTCTGTGCGTCTGGAAGGATAATCAGACGTGGGCAGAAGTGCACAGACGTGGGCTCGCTTGTGGCACTGAGTGATGGGGGTGCTAATTGATAAACCGCAGCAGGCGAGGAAAAGCAGCAGCTCCAGACAGAGTGATGGCGGGAGCGGCTGTTAAAAGTGCTGGGTGGAGGGCGGATAGATAAATAAATAATAAATAAATTATAAAATATCTTAAAAGAAAAAGTGCTGTGGGGAAACGGGAATCCCCACCTTTGGGATCCCCCTTTTTTATTTTTTTGCGGTACGCGGGCCTCTCGCTGCTGTGGCCTCTCCCGTGGCGGAGCACAGGCTCCGGACGCGCAGGCTCAGTAGTTGTGGCTCACGGGCCCAGCCGCTGCGCGGCATGTGGGATCCTCCCGGACCGGGGCACGAACCCGCGTCCCCCGCATCGGCAGGCGGACTCTCCACCACTGCGCCACCAGGGAAGCCCTGGGATCCCCTTTTTGCCTGGTTCTCCATTCTCCCAATTTTATGTATAAAGGTTAAAAGTTTGACCTACTTTGCAAAATAATATGTAAGCTAAGAAGCTGTACTAGCGGGCAGAGTGGGAGTGAGGGAGCTGCACTGTGACCTGAGCAGCAGTCTGTGTTATGCTTCACGTTAGAAACGGTGCATCTGCTTCCTTAGGCTACTTACTACCCGACCATCGTAATGTTCCATGTGAACATAGCATTTACTACAAACACCCTGTAAGGTGCTACTTACTACCCGACCATCGTAATGTTCCATGTGAACATAGCATTTACTACAAACACCCTGTAAGGTGTCATACACCGACGGAAAGCCGTGGCTACTATGTGAATTAATATGCTAATATTTTTCTGTGTTATATAGTCTAAGATAGGAAGTGCTTAAGATTTGAGCATTTGTTAATCCTTAACCACCATAAGGAATCTCATGGTTGAAGAGGGGAGGGAACGAATTAGAGGTATGGGATTAACAAACTACTATATATTGATTAGCCAAAGAATTTATTTGGGTTTTTCTGTAACAGCTTATGGAAAAACCCGAACGAACTTTTTGGCCAACCCAATATTAAACTAGAGAAGCAACAAGGATATATTGTACAGCACAGGGAATTATACCCATTATCTTGTAATAATGTATACTAGAGTATAATCTGCAAAAATACTCAGTCATTATACTGTACACCTGAAACTAATGCAATGTTGTAAATCAACTATACTTCAATTTGAAAAAACAACAACAGCAACAAAGAATCCCGTGGTTTAAATTAGATCATCTTAAATTATCCTTGGCTCTGGGAGAGAGCTGGTTGTTCCATTCTGACGCATGGATCGTGTTCCACACTGAGGGTGGGAGGTGTTTGTTTTGCTTTTCTTTCCCCGCACCCCGCCCCGCCCCCCCCCCCCCCGCCCCCCGCCACGATGTATGACTTGGTCTCGTGGGAACTTCGTTCTGCGACCAGGGATCAAACCTTGGCCCCCAGCAGTGAGAGTGCCGAGTCCTAACCACTGGACCGCCAGGGAATTCTCTGTTTTGTTTTTCCTTAAAAAAAATTTTTTTTTATTCTGTTCATTTAAATTCTAAGACAAATCTGGAAAAGGGAGAGTTGAAGACCTGAAAATAATATTTTCTGTCATTTGCTATTCTCCCAGGAAAAGCAATGACTCGCAGAAAAGTTAAAAAATAGAAGGTGGAGGGATTAAGTCTGTGGTGTTTTACGTGAGAAAGCACCCAGATTCCATATGAAAGTTGAGCTGCTTCACACCCCTTTCTAAACAGGAAGGATGCAAATATATGGCAGCATTAGGTTGGAGCCTGAATGTTTTCTTAAACATTTCTTAGCTGTTTGGGATCCTGAAAGGTTAAACAAGCAGAATATTCCATCCTGGGTGAGTGTCGCCTAGTGCCTGCCTGTCAGGAGAATGTTTCCTAGCTCCTGCTTGAGTGGACCTCCCCCACTCCCTCCCCTCCCAAAAAAGAGTAAACTATCTCTAAACATCAAAATAAAATCAACAACAGCAATAAAACAACTTTAAAAAGGCGTATCAGAGATCCACCAGATTCTATTCTGCATTTTTCTACAGCGTATACCAGTTTGGTTTGCTTCCTGGTTAGATGCACCTGGATCTGGGTGGTGGTTTCCTGGGTGTAGACAAATGTCAAAATTCACCAGGCTGTGTATTTAAGATTTGTGTATTTTACTCTATGTATATTTTGTTTCAGGTTTTTTTTTTTTTTTTAAGCTGTTTGTTTGTTTAAGTCAGAGGAGGCTTAACAGGTCAAGGGAGGTTTAACTTCTTTGCGTACAAATGATCACAAGTTCTGTTTATTCAACGGGCCAATCAGACAGGTAGAGATTCTGCGGCAGCTGCTCCCTGGAATTGAAAAGGGCCGGGCGCTTTGCCTTAACCCTAACCCGCAGCCCTGCGGCCACCCTTGCCCAGTAACTGCCTCACCCTCCCTGGACCGTTCTGGCCTGGCTGCGCTCGCTGAGCTAGGGCAGGGAGTTTGTCTTCTCAGCACATCCTGCAGCCCCTGGTACAGTGTATGCAGTTGGCGCTCGATAAATATTCTTTCAGTCTCCGATCACTTTTCTTTGGTTAATCTGTGTTGAAGGTGGGGAGTAGAGTGAGAGAGGGGAAAGGAAGCTGTTTTTTAAAGCCTAGATCAGAGACTCTGTGTCACGGGGGGCATCCCGGGACTGGCCAGGAACTGGGACAGAGAACACACAGACCTTTCTGGGTCTGCCTCCGTCTTTGAGGGTGTTTCCTTAATGTTGGAAAAATACAGTCGTTTCATCGTTGCTGTACCCCGCTCCGTGCTGTTCCCTACGGAGCCCAGTCGGGTCACATTATACTTGCTGGGTTCTGCTGTGCAGTTTTCCATTGTCACTTTGGTTGTTGATACTGGCTTTTCAGGTTGGATGTGTGGTTTCTCTTGACACAAACACGAGTACCTTTTGTCACTGAGATTTTCCTAGGGGTCCGGCCATGTTAAGCTGGAAATTGTCATCGGGATTCGTGTTTGCGTTCCTGTGGGTGAAACACACAGGCCTTTCTGCGGGGCAGGGGATGCAGCCGCTCTGTGCCTCAAGGAGGACAAGGGCACCACCGGAAAGCCGTGACACACGTCAGAGCGCCAGACCCAGCTGGCCTGCCAGTCCCTGACACCCCACATGGTGGCATCCGCAAGGGTGAGGCCCTTTGCAGAAGAGCAAGAACGCTCCTGCCTTGTTCTTGCTCCTGCTAACGTGTCCTTGACTTGAACTTGGGGGGCACTGGCTACTGGGCGTTAGACCCATCTAATGAGGGTCTCATTAGAATTTTCCTCTCTGGCAGTTTTTTAAATCTTTTTTTTTTACTGAGGTATAACCGACATACAAAATAGGGACCTTGTCACAAATTTGCATCACCCTTGCTGAGGCCATGCTAGTATCGAAGGTACGTACAGAAGAGATAGATCTTCTCTACGTCTTTCCGATTTTAGTAGATCTGCTGCTGCGGCGGCGGTGGGCACTTCAATCCTTTTTTGTAAAGGAAATTTTTAACTGCTTTTGAAACCCACAGTGTTGTTTTATTTTGCTGGTGGAACCCAGCGGGTGATGTTGGGATAGAGCTGTGGCCACAGAGCATGGTTAGCTTTGGGAAAGCAGCAGAGCCAAAAAATGCCCCCTGATTCAACACTTCCGCCCTCTGAGTGACGTCAGCCCATATCCAGTTACAGAGTCACAGGGTTTCTTTGGCAAAAACACGTTTTTGCGCTAGAGTCCGCCAGGCAAAGCCAGTGTTGCCTGGCTAGTGGAGTTTGGGGACCTGTCTGCCTCACACGTGATTAGAGGCATTGTTTGTTCAGGGCTCCTCTGTAGAATGTTTATTCATGGAGAAGTAGAAAGAAGCTCCAGCAGCCCAGCTGGCTTTCCAGATCCTGGGTGGAATTTGTAACCCTGTTTTTTTCTTTCATTGGATGTGGCTGTCACAGAAAGAGGATAAATATGGACCCCTGCTCGCCGCCAATGCTGTGCTTCCATTGCATTTAACACACAATGAAAGTCAGGTGTGCGCTCAGAGATACAGAGCTGAGCCAAGGTTAGGAGTCCTACACTTCTGTCCCCAGAGCTGGTGACAGTTCTGGGCAGGATCCTCTGGCCTCCCTCAGTTGGCCGCTGGCTGAACGATGTGGTCCTGCTGAAGTGTTGTCATCTTAAAACTAAACGACATATGAAAGAGGAAATACAAATGCCTGAGAATCATCTAAACGCGTCTGCCCTTGTGAATAATCAAAGAAATGCAGTTTAAAATGAGATAGTATTTTTTTAAATAAATAAATTTATTTATCTATTTATTTATTTATTTTTGGCTGTGCTGGGTCTTCGTTGCTGCGCGCGGGCTTTCTCTAGTTGCAGCAAGCGGGGGCTACTCTTCGTTGCGGTGTGTGGGCTTCTCATCGCGGTGGCTTCTCGTTGTGGAGCACGGGCTCTAGGTGCGCGGGCTTCAGTAGTTGTGGCACGCGGGCTCAGTAGTTGTGGCTCGCGAGCTCAATAGTTGTGGCTCGTGGGCTCAGTAGTTGTGGCTCGCAGGCTCTAGAGCGCAGGCTCAGTAGTTGTGACGCATGGGCTCTAGAGCGCAGGCTCAGTAGTTGTGACACACGGGCTTAGTTGCTCCGCGGCATGTGGGATCTTCCCGGACCAGGGCTCAAAATTGTGTCCCCTGCATTGGCAGGGGACCACTGTGCCACCAGGGAAGCCCAAAATGAGATAATATTTTTTACCTATCACAAGATGAGATTTTTTTTTTAATGACACTATCCAATCATCTTAATTAACTTTTGTTATTCAGAACTAAAAATTATTTTTGTGTTTTATTAGGCTTTACCTTCATGAAAGGTTCTAAATGTTTTAGACAGTTTATTTTGAAAGCATAATAAATTGCCTAATAGACTTAATAAGCCAATTTAACTGGATTGGTGGACTGGTCAGTAGATGCCAGGGCTGTGAGGGCTGGAAAGGACTTTAGGGCTTATGTGGTTCAGCCCTTCATCATCTCCATGAGGCATCAGGGATGTAGAGCAGGTGTGTCTGGAGTCCCAAGTATGAAGGGCTAGAACTGCGTTAGTAAAACACAATGTGCTGTTGCTTAGGTCTTGCTGTAAGTGAATAGCTTAATATAGGATTGGGCTTTCTTTTCTTTTTTAATATCTCTAGGATGTTGTGCTTTCCTGTCTTTCCAGACAGACAAAATGTCATAGGCCTCAAACAACAGGAATTCAGGCCTGTTTTCCCGTCCACTCTCTGTCCTCATACGACTGTGTGTCTGGATGCCTCTCTGTATTTTTTTAAAATTTTTGTTAGAGTTGATTTACAATGTTGTGTTAGTTTCAGGTGTACAGCAAAGTGAATCAGTTATACATGTACATGTATCCACTCTTTTCTAGATTCTTTTCCCACATAGGTCATTACAGTGTTGAGTAGAGTTCCCTGTGCTGGACAGTAGGTTCCCATTAGCTACCTATCTTATACATAGCAGTGTGTGTATGTCAGTCCCAGGCTCCCACTTTATCCCTCCCCCCTCTGTATTTTTAATGAGGATTGTGTCCTGACCACAGCTGCCGTCTCTTCGGTAGACTTACTTAGCAACCATTTGAGCAACTCCAGATACACAGAGGTGTTTACAGTCTGAAAGGGGATTTTTAAAAGTCTATACATGAGTCTAATACAAAGTAGGGTAGGCTGTGAGAGTTGGTGTTAGTCAAGCTCATACTAGCTCCTGTCACGAACAAGTGCCAGCTGTAAATTGGCTCTAAAATTGTAGAAGTTCATTTCTAGCCCCTGTGAAAACCAAAATGCATGTTCCTTATCGGCCAGCAGCTCTCCAGGCAGCAGCTCCAGGACCTGGGCTTCTTCTCTCTGTGACTCTGGCTTCAGTCCTCCCTGAATCCGCTGTGCTTGTCCGAGGCTGCGGAGCAGGGGGTACAGCGTGGGGGCGGTTTTCATGGGCCAGACTCGGGAGTTGCCGATATCATTTCTTCTGACATTCCACGAGGAGGAGCTCAGTCCTATGACCGTTTTAGGGCACCTGAGCGCTGGAAGATGTGATCGAGCCGTGTGACCAGCCCGTGAGCTCTGCCACGAATAGCTGTGAGGGTCCCAAGTGGGAAGATGTCGTATGGGGTGAAGTAACATCTCAGCACATAAATGCATAGGTACCCAGGGATGCAGAAGTTATTACTACTTATTTCTACGATTAACTGTCATTTTTGTTGATTTTAATAAATGCATCACTGCTGACTCCTCGTAGGTGTATACACACTTCAGGCTGTTTGTGTTTTCAGTTGTGGTGCCTCTCTCGGGTCAAGGACATGTTTGCAAGCTGGCCGGATCCAGTGGAGATCAAACCTTCCCCAACCACCCGATGTAGCCTTGGAGAGGAGCATGAAAATCATGAGCTCTCCCCAAAGCCACAAGCAGACATGCTCCCATCAGTATTTTTTTTAATTTTTATTTATTTATTTAGCTGCACCGGGTCTTAGCTGCAGCACACAGGATCTTTTTTTTTTTTTCAGTTGCGGCAGGTGGGATCTAGTTCCCTGACCAGGGAGCAAACCCCAGCCCCCTGCATTGGGAGTGCAGAGTCTTAGCCACTGGACCGCCAGGGAAGTCCTCTCCCATCAGTATTCTTAATTTCAGTTCAGCCGTGACCGAAGGCAAGCGGTCCGAGGGCCTGTGCTGGTGGCTGGTCCCCACTCCTGACATTTGTCACCCTCACGGCCGTGTAGCACAGACCATACCTCCTCCCGTCCTGCCCACGCGGGCTGACAGGCTTCTCCTTCGGCCCTCATTGTGTTCCTGCGGGGTCGGCCCTCCCAGCTGGGCCCCAAGCTCTGGGCTGTCACTCCGCAAACAGCAAACATCGCCAGCCTTCCTGAGTGCCGACCTGATGTTGCCTCTCTCCTGCTGGAGTGCCTTGGGTGTCCTGCAGACTGCAGACAGAGGCCCAGACTCCTGGAGTGGGGGGTGTCCTGGGGTCTTCGGTCAGGTGGTCCCAGGATGAGGGAGCCTGCCTTGCCAGGAATTGATGACTTTTGTTTTTCTTTGAATTTTGGTTTTCTGTCTCTCTCTCTCTCTCTCTCTCTCTCTTTCTCATTCTGTGTTTCCTCCAGTTGAATTTTGGACATGAAGTTGTTATATGATGTTCTTGTCATTCTCAGAATGCGTTCCGTGTTTCTTTTTTTTTTTTTTAACATCTTTATTGGAGTATAACTGTTTTACAATAGTGTGTTAGTTTCTCCTTTACAACAAAGTGAATCAGTTATACATATACATATGTTCCCATATCTCTTCCCTCTTGCGTCTCCCTCCCTCCCACCCTCCCTATCCCACCCCTCTCATCTTCGCAAAGCACAGAGGTGATCTCCCTGTGCTATGCGGCAGCCTCCCACTAGCTATCTAATTTACATTGGGTAGTGCATATATGTCCCTGCCACTCTCTCACTTCGTCACAGCTTACCCTTCCCCCTCCCCATGTCCTCAAGTCCATGCTCTAGTAGGTCTGTGTTTTATTCCCATCCTACCACTAATCTCTTCATGACATTTTTTTTTCTTAGATTCCATATATATGTGTTAGCATACGGTATTTGTTTTTCTCCTTCTGACTTACTTCACTCTGTATGACAGACTCCAGGTCTATCCACCTCATTACAAATAACTCAGTTTCATTTCTTTTTATGGCTGAGTAATATTCCATTGTATATATGTGCCACATCTTCTTTATCCATTCATCTGTTGATGGACACTTAGGTTGCTTCCATGCCGTGACTGTCTTTAAATAAAAACCATTATTTCTCCTACTGGTTCCTTGGCTGCTGCTTCTGTTGTATATGACACACTCCAGGTCTATCCACCTCATTACAAATAACTCAGTTTCATTTCTTTTTATGGCTGAGTAATATTCCATTGTATATATGTGCCACATCTTTATCCATTCATCTGTTGATGCGTTCCGTGTTTCTGACCTTCGTCCAGTGGGAGGGCCTCCCCCTCCCGTGTCCACCTGTGGGAACCCTGCCCGTCCTCTGAGGGACAAGTTCAAACACCGCCTCCATCAGGGCTTCCCTGGCGGCGCAGTGGTTGAGGATCCGCCTGCCAACACAGGGGACACAGGTTCGAGCCCTGGTCCGGGAAGATCCCACACGCCGCGGAGCCACTAAGCCCGTGCGCCACAACTACTGAGCCTGCGCTCTAGAGCCCGCGAGCCGCAACTACTGAGCCCGCGTGCCACAACTACTGAGCCCGCGTGCGACAACTACTGAAGCCCGCATGCCTAGCGCCCGTGCTCCACAACAAGAGAAGCCACCACAGTGAGAAGCCCGCGCACCACAACGAAGAGCAGCCCCCGCCCGCCGCAACTAAAGAAAAGCCTGCGCACAGCAACAAAGACCCAATGCAGCCAAAAATTAATTAATTAATTATTTAAAGAATTTTAAAAGAACAACACCACCTCCATCATGAAGCATCCCCTCCTTAGGAGTTAATCTGTCTTTCTTAGGATTAATAATCGGATACACTTACCAGGATAACAGCTGGGCAGCCATTGTTACCTCCACTGTGACATGTTACTCTGCTCAGTATTGTAATCTGGCCCGTCGCCCCGCCCCTGAAAGATAAGAACAATTTCACTCATCTTTGACCAAGATGTAGTAGATGCTCGATAATATTTATTGATTTGGAGTCACAGAAAGAATTTCCTTTGAATTACTCTCTGGCATTTTCGCTGGGTCTGACCTTTTTCCTTTACTGAGTAGCAAATACGAAATAGCTAGTCATTTAGTTCTGATGATGGGAAATTACTCCCCATGTCATTACTGCATCTGCTTTTCCTAGTGATTAACTGTAAGGGTGAGAAGTTACTGGAATAGAAAGTTTATCTCCCTGGTTGGTAGGTGGGTGACCCTGGGCCGTGGGTTAGGTTGGCTGCCTTTACTACCCATGTGCCCGTAGTATCTTGCGTGTTACCTCCGTTATAGCCCTTACTACACGAAACGTAACTAACTCACAGATTTCAGATGGAACTCGTGGGTTTGATGATGGTGGTGATGGTCTGTTCTTCTTGCCTGGCTGCCACTCTAGACCAGCTCGGTCCGTAAAGTCCCTATGATGATAGAAACGTTCTGTGACCTGAGCTGTCCCCAACAAAAGCCACAAGACCCACAGAATTCCCTGGCGGTCCAGTGGTTAGGACTCCGCGCTTCTACTTCAGGGGGCGCAGGTTCGATCCTTGGTTGGGGATCTAAGATCCCGCATGCTGTGCGATGTGGCCAAAAAAAAACCAAAAACAGAAAAAACGGCCACAAGACCCACGAGGGTACTGAGCCTTTGAAATGTGGCCACTGCCACTGAAGACCGGAATGCTTGACTTCAAGTCATTTGAGCTCTTTTTTGGCCGCTCCACACAGCATGCGGGATCTTAGTTCCCCAACCAGGGATTGAACCCGGGCCCACGGCAGTGAGAGCGCCGATTCCTAACCACTGGACGACCAGGGAAGTCCTGAGTCACTTTACCTTTCAGTGGTCACGAGTGGCCAGTGGCTACCCTAGTGGAGGGATGGCGGTGCTGCGTTCCTAGGCGAGTGACATCTTATGGGCCTGTTGTCCTCCACTGGGTGGTGCCGGGCGCTCAGTGACCTACGGTCAGTGCCCGTCGGGTGATGGACACTGAACGCTCACCGGGGCCGCAGAATTCAAGGAGCCTGCGGCATCTGTGTGTCACCTGCGTTCTCTGCAGCCCCCATGAGGCGGCCCAGGCCACACGGCCACCCGGCGCGGCCTCTGTCCTTGCAGCCTTCGCCAGGCCAGCAGGCCACCAGAGAGCAATTTAGCAGGAGGGCTGGGAGCCTGTGAAAGGGGTCTGGCAGAGCCGTAAAAGAAACAGAAGAATCTCGGTGGTGAACTGAGACCCTCAACCTGCCCAGGCTTGAATCGGGTGAGCCTGCTTTTTCCAGAGGCAACCGCACAAGTCACTTAATTCCAAAAACCAGGACCTGTAAGACCCCGGGACCTGACCTGAAGGACTCCAGTGTGACTCTGGTCTGGGGAGAGGAGATGTGGGTGTTGTGCTGGCGAAGGGAGGGAAGAAGGGGGCCGCCTGGCTGTGGATGTTCTCCCCGGGAGGAAGGAAGTGGGGGCTCCTGTAGGGGGAGCACTTTCTGCCTCTGGTCCCATTAGAAGGATGCTCGACACCTCTTCCCTCTGAGGAGCCACCTCTCCCGCAGCACAGTCTAAGGGTCAGTCTGAACCGGGGGACCAGCTAGGGGCGGCAGTGGGCAGGCTGCATCACCTAGAGTTGCTGGCAACCAGGGGGCCACGTCCACGTGGGCTGTCAGTCCCGGGACAGTCAGATGCCCCCTCCTCTCCTGCTCTGGGTGGGAGCCCCTCCGGCCGGGGCTTCCTCAGCCGTGTCCCTGGTGCCTGGCTGGTGGAGGCGGAGGCCCAGGTGTCTGGCATCACCGTTGCAGCCCTGTGGATCCAGGCTGCTGCTTCCACTATTCTTTTCACTGCAGTAGGCATCTCCCGCTTGTTTATAAAAATGAATGAAATAACTATCCTGTTTTTTCCAAATGGAAATTGCCCATTTGCGAAGCAGAAGGTTGGCAACTTCAGTAAGCGTTTAAGAGCACAGGAAGACTCGGGCTTCCCTGGTGGCGCAGCGGTTGAGAGTCCGCCTGCCAATGCGGGGGACGCGGGTTCGTGCCCCGGTCCGGGAAGATCCCGCATGCCGCGGAGCGGCTGGGCCCGTGAGCCACGGCCGCTGAGCCTGCGCGTCTGGAGCCTGTGCTCCGCAACGGGAGGGGCCACATGGCCCCTGAGCCTGCGCGTCCGGAGCCTGTGCTCCGCAACGGGAGAGGCCACGGCAGTGAGAGGCCCGCGTACCGCAAAAAAAGAGCACAGGAAGACTAGAGTAAGATGAGGCAATGACTTAACCAAACTCTCTGTTTCTGGGGTGGAACGATGGAACTGTTTAGAAAAAAGAACCAGTGTATGTAACTGCTTCCAGAAAACCCCATATGTGCAAATCCAGATTTATAAATGGTTCAGAATGATTGTTCACATAGTAAAATGACTATTATCTGTAATGTATAAAAATATATAATACATATAGTAATGTTCCTTTAAATTAGAGAGTCACTTACTTAAAAGCCTTTAGGAACCTGACAAGCAAAATGAATGTGTGAAGCAGCCAGGGGAGAGGCGATAGAGAGCGGTGGGGAGTTTGGAAAATTAGCCTGTGTGTCCCCTCCCCCATCCATGAGGCATTTATATTTCAAAAATTTTAAAACTTTGTTAGTCAAAGAGATTTGATTGGCTGACAGTTGGTGAGTCCTGTTTTTTTAAATAGTAAGATTTCCCCAGGTCCTTTTAAAATACACTTTGGTTTGCAAGAACAGGAACACATTTACTTGGTAACATAAGATAAACATTTTAATTCTAGTTAGCCCATGGCTTAGAGAGAGGTCATTGGCCTGCAGGTGACGGGGATCCAGAGCTCCATTTATTGCTTTGTTCACTCCATCCCAACCAAGGGATGTGCAGAAGTGGATGACACTTGCCCAGGTAAATGCTTTTCCCCAGACCAGCAGACCCAGTGAAAGCAGATGACGGGAGAAAGGTGGGAGCACCCAGACATCTCTCCCGTCCCCTCCCCGCTCCCCTGAAAACAAAGTCCACAAGTGTGGCTGCCATGCTTCCTGTACCACGCTCACCTCTGGCCATTCTTTTCTAGAGCATCTTTTTAAATTAATTTATCAGGATTCGTGAGGAGGAAAAATTCCTCTTTCTTATCTCCCGATGGACTTTTGCTTGGTACCCAGGGAGAAAACTCTGCTTTTCCAAGTGAGGTGAGGGGGAGTCAGCAGGGATCGGCCCCTCGGGGGACCTTGCGGGGACCAGAGTCTGGGGACTTGCGCTGCCTGCTCCTTGGGTTGCCTTGCAGCAGATACAGAGGACACGTTTACACTTCCTGAGGCCCTGGGACCTGGGGAATCGTGTTTCTCTGAAACATCAACAATTAGTCTTTAGGGCTTCCCTGGTGGCGCAGTGGTTAAGAATACGCCTGACAATTCTGGGGACACAGGTTCGAGCCCTGGTCTGGGAAGATCCCATATGCCGCGGAGCAACTAAGTCTGTGCGCCACAGCTACTGAGCCCGTGCTCTAGAGCCTCAACCACTGAGCCCGCGTGCCTAGAGCCCGTGCTCCACAACAAGAGAAGCCACCGTGATGAGAAGCCCGTGCACCGCAACGAAGAGCAGCCCCCGCTCGCCGCAACTAGAGAAAGCCGGTGCAGCAACGAAGACCCAATGCAGCCATTAAAAAAAAAGAAAAGAATTAGTCTTTAGCGGGTGGTCTCAGGATCCGGTTGTGTGTGCTGACCCTGAGAAGCCCGTGCACCGCAACGAAGAGCAGCCCCCACTCGCCGCAACTAGAGAAAGCCGGTGCAGCAACGAAGACCCAATGCAGCCATAAAAAAAAAGAAAAGAATTAGTCTTTAGCGGGTGGTCTCAGGATCCGGTTGTGTGTGCTGACCCCCTGTGCCACAGTTGGGGTGGGTTTGCTCTCTCCTTCCCAAACAGTGGGAAGTTTGTTACTGTGGCAGACTTATCACTGTGAAGGACAAACTCATTTTGGGGGAAGGGCGGTTTTGCATTTCTCTGAAAGGCTGCAATTAAAACCTCACCACTCCTACCCACTCTCTACCACTCTCTACCCTTCACCTCACCCCCAGGACGTGATTTGTCCTGCAAGCTAGAGACACAGGAGAAACGACACAGTGTTTGAGAGATAAGGCTTCCCAAGGGGCTGCAAAGAGTAAGATGGTGGAGCTGGGATTCCCCCTCCAAAAAGACCCAAAACCTTCTTATTTTCATCTCCAGCAACTGTTGAGAAATATCACAAAAAGGAATGCTATATGCCTTAAAGCTGAGAGGGTTCATTGGGCAAAGCTTAGAAGGAAGAACTAGAGAGAGACCCAGTGACAGAGGGGGACCCGTGGGAGAACTTGCTGAGGCTGCCTTAACTGAGCTGAGGAGAACAGTCACCAGGGGACTCTGTAGGAGGTTATGGAACTTTCTGATAAAGTCTGGGTTCATCATTGCATTAATCTCTGGTCTCTCCTTAAGAAAATATTTTAAAGAGAAAAGTGTCTATGGAGAGAAATGCACGCCAGAGAAACAGCTAGCTATAGGACTAAATAGCAATTATTGACCCCGCGCCCCCCCGCCACAAAAAAGGAGAGACAGAGGAGATTTTGCCAGGTCCTCTTTCCTGGAGGGAGTGGTCGAGGTAGCTGCTGTTTCTTGCATGGCGGCTCCAGGCCTTGCGCTTGTGTAACCAGCCCACGTGGTTTGCACTGAACCCCCTGAGCCCCTCCCTCCCTGCCAGCTCCACTTGCCCTCCAGCCGGCTGTCTCTGTACCTAAATTTTCCAACGTTCACTGAAGGCAGAGGTTTCTTTTTAAGTGTGAGGACCCTTTTTTAAGTAAGAAAAGAAAAGTTATGTGCCCCAGCAGACAAAATATTTATATTTTCCACTGAGATAGTATATAAAGATTCCCTCAAATCATTAGGTATTTTCCCATTTAAAAATATCTGTGTTGAGAGAGACAGATACTATATGACATCATTTACATGTGGAATCTAGAAAATAGTACAAATGAACTTATTTACAAAACAGAAACAGACGCACCGACTTAGAAAATAAACTTCTGGTTACCAAAGGGGAAAGGTGGTTGCAAGGGATAAATTGGGAGTATGGGATTAACAGATGCATATGCCACCGTATATAAAATAGATAAACAACAGGGGTTTACTGTATAGCACAGGGAACGCTACTCAGTACCTTGTAATAAACTATAACGGACGTGCGTGTTATTTCCAGGTTGAGGCTGTTCTGGTCTTGACACGTATTCTGGTGTGCACGTGGCAGGTTCCTCCAGGAGAGTGGAACTGCTGTGTCCTCAGGAGCATGTTTTTTAAATGTCACAGCTTTATTGAGATATAACTCACTTACCATATAATTCACCCATTTGAAGTGTATAATTCAATGATTTTAATATATTCCTTGAATTGTAATGTACTAGCGTCACCACAGTCCTCGGTGGCACTTTTTTTTTTTGCTGTACGCGGGCCTCTCACCGCCGCGGCCTCTCCCGCTGCGGAGCACAGGCTCCGGACGCGCAGGCTCAGCGGCCACGGCTCACGGGCCCAGCCGCTCCGCGGCACGTGGGATCTTCCCGGACCGGGGCACGAACCCGCGTCCCCCGCATCGGCAGGCGGACTCCCAACCACTGCGCCACCAGGGAAGCCCGGTAGCACTTTTAAGTGAATAAGTATTTTATTAATTACAAGGATGTACATATACGTAGACTGCCAGTGTGGAAGTACGTGGACATATTTACTCATTCTGGAGACAGTGCTTGGTCTGCATGTTCTGTGGTTCTGTGGTCTCCAGATATCTTTAGCCCCCAGGGGAGGAGCCGCTGGTTCCAGGCATTTCATGTAGAAATTTGCCATTAAAATCCAACCATTCATCCATCCATCCATCCATCCATATATATGTCATTTGAAAGACTTCATGCTTTAGTTCGCTGCGAATTACTATGGATGGTTCTACGACAGCGGTTCTCACATTTTCTTGGGCATCAGAACCACCAGATGGCTTGTTAGAACGGATTTGCTATAGGCGCCGCCCTCAGAGTTGCAGATTCAGTAGGTCCGGGTGGAGCGTGAGAATCTCGGTACGTAATCGGTTTTCAGGTGATGCTCAGGCTGTTAGTTGGGGACCGTATTTCGAGAAACTTGTAGCCGGCTGTTACCTTGGAAGTTGGAGGACTGCATGCGGAAGGAATTCGTTCAGTCATTCAGTGGGTGAGATGGGGTACAAGACACAACTTGTTGGAGGGAAAAGGGCAGTGAGCAGGCTCTTGTAGTAGCTCAGACTACGGCAGCAGCAATGGAGAGTCAGGAATACATTTTTAAAGTATTAGGGAGTCACGGTCAAGAGGCCTTGACAGTTGCTTTGACATGGAGGGTATGCGTGAGGGAGGGGTCATGAAGGACGCCAAGATTTCAGGCCTGGATCCGGGAGGAGAACTGGAGGACACAGAACAGGCAGGACTGCAAGGAAGAGGGGTAGCCAATCAGTATCTTCATGTCTGTCCTTCTTGGCTCTCTTAGAAGACGTACTCAACCATCATTTCGTGGTCAAAAGGTGACTGAGCCCCCTAAGAAACTAGAAGCATGTGATCACGGGAGTTTCCCTGGACCACGGATGTTAGATGCTCAGTGAGGATTCAATATCAGATTTCAGAGGGACTCGTAGCTTTAACAAACAAGAATTGTTGAGTACGTTGGAAATTATCGCACTCCTTCTTTATTGCAATATCTCTCGGACCCTTCCAAAAGCAACCTGAAGTTTTCTTTTTGACCAAAGCGCATCGCCACGTGCCGTCCTTCTTGCTCTGTGCCTCTTCGACTCTGCTTCCTGACGTGGTCGTCCTTGGGCTGATCCCTCCTGCCTTTCAAGTAGGTTTGTCATCCCTGCTGGACCACAGCGCCTGGGGGAAGCAGCACCCTATACATTTCCAGACGCTGGATGGTGCTCGAGTCTCTGAGGAGAAGGTAGAGACACGGCTGGCGTCTCTGAGATCTCCATCTGCAGCCGACAGTGGTTCCCAAATAAGAGGATAAGGAGGCGAAGCAGCTTCTCGCTGGTCGGTGGGCTGCAGCGTGTGGAGGCCTTAGTGTCCGGCCTCCTGTTTCCTTGAGAGCAGAGGAAGGCTTTTCTTTCCTTTCAGCTGGGTTCTGCCCTAATGACGGGGAGGAGATGGTGAACAAGATCGTTTCCAGAGCAAAGACACAAAGCCACGAATACACAGATTAGCGGGCCAGCTCCTCGCGCATTACATTCAGCGCTGCTGCAGACACCCACTGGAAGCTGGACGTGAGGAGGACGGAGGCGCCTTCTCTGGGGCGGGCGGTCAGTTGAAGCTGTGACCTCAAGGACACAGGAGCCTGCCCTGCGCAGAGAGAGGAGAAGCTGGGCCTGAGGTCAGCCAAGCGCAAAGCGAGAAACCGTGGGGACGGGCGGAGGCAGGCCTCAGACAGCTGGGGCTTCCTGCAGCAGAGTGGAAACCAGGAGAGGGTGGGAGGCCCGGCCGGGGGCGGCTCTTGAAAGGCCTCGCGTACGTGTTGAGGAGCTCCGACTTCATCCTTTCGGAGACGGGGAACCTTTCCTAAAAAAGCAGAGAAGTCTCTGGTCAGTTTTGAGTTTTCGAAAGAGCTCCTCTGGGACCTCCCTGGCGGTCCAGTGGTGAAGCCTCCGCGCTTCCACTGCAGGGGGCGCGGGTTCGATCCCTGGTCGGGGAATAAGACCCCACATGCCGTGTGGGGTGGCCAAAGCAAATGAATGAATTAATTAAAAATAAATACATCAACTAGAAAGAGCTCCTTGGCAGCCGTATTCGCTGAAAGGCAGTGCAGTTTTCCACCATCATTGTAGGGTCTTCTCCTCCCGAAGACACAGTCCTTTGGTCGGCGTCCCTGTTACAAGCTATCTGAAAGTTCTTTCCACTTTCTCCCCAAGCCTTGCACTTCTTCGCGTAAGCACGTTGCTCCTGGCCTCCGCGCGCCTCACACCTCACGGGGTCTGTCTCCCGACCCTCAGCTCTCAGCCTGGTTGGATCTCCCATCTCAACATAAACAAACACCAGCTCTTTAAAACCATCATTCTATTTCTTATACATCAACTATCCTTCAAATAAGAGTGAAAAAAAAATTCTATTTTCATTTCTCCAGCTTTAAACAGCCTGACCTGTTCTCAATCCATGTATCATTCTGTTTGGGGGGAAAGTCTGCTTTCTTTCTCCCACAAGGCTGCGTGTGTGTGTGTGTGTGTGTGTGTGTGTGTGTGTGTGTGTGTTTATACTAGTCACTTTGTAATCAGCCTGTTTTTTATAAACATTGCTTTGGGGGCTACTTCCTACAAATCAGGAAGTTGTCCTCGGACAGCCTTCCTCTTGGTAAGAGGGCAGTGGTGAAAAGCAGGGAAGCAGAGCAGAGAAGGCCTTTGCTCCAGGGATGGTACGTGATGTGTTTAACCTGTGTTTGGGGAAGTGGGGAAAGGTCTCGATTCCAAGCCAGGGTCTCCCATTCAATCGCTGTAGGACCGAGTTACCGGGCTCCTCCATGCCTTAGTTCCCTGTGGTTTCCCTACTCAAAGTGAGGATAAAAATAGCCTGTACCATAGAATTTTAGTGACGGTTAAATGAGGAAAATGGATGTAAAACATTTGGCTCAGTGCATGTAGAAGGTGTTTAATAAATGCTCACTAGTATTAGGTATTGTCACTGGTCATCAGTAAGGAGCTGTTTATTGACAGGTGTACCTACAGCAGGCAGGATGGGGCCCCCAGGAGAAGGAGGGGGGCACATCCGACCTTCAGCAAACACCGGACCTACCGGAGAAGTAGGAACACACACAGTTACAAGGGAGCGTGTGCAGGCTTGGCGGTGCAGGCTGGACACCATCCTCCAGGGGCTAAGGAAATGCCAGGTCAGTGGAAAGAGCCTCCTGGCCTTGGATTCATCAAAGGCAGCTTTACGGAGGAAGTGAACCTTGGTGGTGGACGTGAGAGTCGTTTGAGGTTTGATTGCTGGAGAGGCAAAGGATCAGGATGAGGTCTTGGGTGGGGAAGCAGGGCTTGTTCTCAGAGCAGGAGGAGACTGGAATAGAGACCCCGTGGCGGGAGCTTCAGGCAAAGAGTTGGGGGGTAGAATGAGGCCATGTTGGGAAGTTTCGGGGGCTCAAGGGCTGGGAACCACCGTGACTTTTCAACCGGGGAAACATTATGATGCACAGTCAGTGCCGCAGGAAAGCTGGTGTTGGAGCCCCGTGGGTTAGACGGCGGAGAGCACTTCCTGGAAAGCGGGGAAGGGAGATGAAGGCACCTGCATTTCAGGAGGTGTCCTCGGGTGTCCTGAGGTCCATGAGGAGCCTTTCTCTGCAGAGGTGGAAATGGAGTGGCCAGGTTGGCGGGGGGATAGCGGGGAGGGGAGGGAAGGCACAGGCCTGCAGCTCTGGTACCCCCTCTCTTCCCCCCCGCTCCCCACCGCAGAACTCCTGGGCCCAAGGGCAGCACTTGGACAGCAGCCGGGCGTTCCCACAGGGCCCGAGCTTGTCTACCTTCTGTGCCAGGACTGTTAACAAAATTGCAAATGACCTTTGAATTACAAGGCAGCAGCTCTTTGCTGGGTCGCAGGGTAAGAAGTAGCCAGTGGCGACCTGGAAAAGGGTCCCTGCAGGCTGTTCTTTCTGGGTAGGTTTCCAGGTGGGGGGGCCCCATCTGGGGCCAGGGGGCAGGTGTGGGAGGTGACATCACTTCCTAGGGGACACCTAAGCCGCTTGAGTCCTCGGGCTCTGGGGGAGGCCAGTCCTGAGCAGCCAGGGGTGGTTTTGTGAACAGCCAGTGACCTTGGCGGGCGCTTGTCCCGCGGGTGGGGCTTTCTTTGGCGTCACTGCCCTGGTGTGTGGACAGCAAGGAGACGCGCCGTCAAGGGCGGAGCTGCTGCGTCCGTCGGCCCCAGCCCCCAAGCCCCTCTCCCGGTCTCCCAGCTGCTCAGGGTGGACACGGCCTCTTAGGGAATGAAAACTTGTGGCTGGAAAAGTCCCAATTCACATATGCACCCCTTTGGCTGTGACAGTAAAGGGGTCTCAGTAAGGACCCTGGACGTGCGCAGAGGGGCCCGAGTACAGCAGGGCTACACCCCACCTGGCCACTCAGGGGTTTGGGGGTTGCTCCCCGCAAGGACCCTAAGCAGGGTAAACCATCACCCTCATTCTGGATCCTTGTCCCCCCTTGATTTTTCCTCGAGGTTCACTGGACCTGACATATTACGGACTTATTTGTTCATGGCTGTATCTCTGGCACGTAACCAGGCCCCCAAGACACATTTGGCGAACGAGTATTTTGAAGGAATGAAATAATGCGGCAGGAGGGCAGAGTAGACGTCTGACCAGCCCCTCCTGGCCCTCAGGAGGCGTCCTGACTGAGAATGTGGCACCCTCCCCTGGCCCCGAAGAGAGAGACCCTGGACCCCCTGCTTAACCCTGCCCCGTCCGCTCGCTCGTTCGGCCAAACCGTGGGCCTCACAGCCTCCTTCGTCCCCAGCCGGGAGGGGCGAGACGTTTCCATTCCGCCCGTGCCAGTGAGGCCAGTGGCCGGCGGGTGGGGGGGGTCACGTCTGTCCGTGGGAGAGAGCGGGTCCTGAGGGCTGCTGTGTGTGTGTTTGGGAGACAAGTGTTCAATTTCAGGTGCCGGACATCTGGAAAGCAGAGAAAGAAGCCACCACACATGCTAGGGCCTTCTGTTTTCCTTTTCTGCGTTTTTAAAACATGATTTTTAATGAGCCGAGAGTTTGCTGGAAAGCACAGGGTGGTAGGAACAGCCGCCCGAGTGACTCCCGCCTTGGAAGATGTTTACGAGGGCCGGATCAGCGGCTCGGGGAAGTGTGGCCTTAGCGCCCGTGCCGCAGCTGGGTGGTCAGAGCCGCTCTGACTCCCTCCCGCCCTCGGAAGCGGGCCCAGCGTGGCCTCCGGTGAACCTGGGACTCGCAGGAGAGGTGTCACGGGAGCCCGATGAGAGGGTGGGACAGAAATGAGAGAGAGGGACCTGGGAGTGAGAAGTGGCGCTGGTTGGGAGAGAGAAGTCAGCTCCCCAGCGGTGGGGACGGGCCGGCGGGGAGCGGCTGCGGGGAGGGAGAGGACCACAGGGAGTGGCCCCGGCCCTCCAGTCCCCAAGAAGGGCCGGCAGTGGGGTGGGGGGTGTTTGCACAAGGAAACTCTTTGAAGCTTCTCTCCTGTCCTCCCACTCCGGCCCTGGTCCCCTCCCCTCCATAAAGCCATTAGCTTCTGGTGCCAGCCCTATCTCTGCTCCATCTCTGGGCCCTGTCGGTGCATTCACAGACCTCCTGCCCTGGGGGACGGGGAGGATTTATGGGGGGAGGGCCTCTTCAGAGGAGGCCAGGTCTGTTAGGAAAGCAGGCTGTGGGGCGCTGCCGGCGGCCGCCAGGCCGGATCATTTCCGAGCTGGCTCTGCATGACAAAGGGGCTTTGATCTGCCCCCACCAGCCCGACACACCTGCCCTCGGGTGCCCCCGCCCCGACGGAGACCTCCCGAAGAAAAGCCCGGAGGGGGTGGAGACAGCTGTGCCCCAGCTCCCCCGGGCCCTGCTCGGCCACCTTCCTCTCCTGGTGGCCCCGGGACAGAGATATCTCCCGGGCTGATGACCCAGAGCCCCTCCCGGAGAGCCAGGAGGCCCTGTGCTGCTCGGTGAGATGGGGGTGGTCTCGGAGTGTGGGGGCGGGTGTTTCGTTGAGGTGGGGTGCTGAGGGGCCCTGGGGGTGTGGTCACGCCCTGGATGGGGGCTCACGGAGGAGAGGAGGTGGGGTCGCGTGGCCAGAGGCTCGCTCCAGGGTCCGTCTGTCTCCAGGGGCTCTGGGCGAGCTGTTCTCTGGGAACAGGCAGGCTGATGCGAGGGTGGAAAACCCATCCCTCCTGTAGGGTACAGAGGAGGCATGGGCCACCGAGGGGACACCACTGGCCCAGGCTGGGGGCAGCTTTTACATTTCCCAGAGGAGTTGGCTCGAGAAAGTGAGAAGTCCCTCCCTTCTCCTGCTGTCTGCCCCGCTGGACTCGGGCTGGGATTTGGAAAACGCGTTCAGCAGGAGAGGGGCGCAGATGGAGAGCGAAGGCTCCTGTTTGGCTGTAGGTAATCAACTCGCCAGGTGTTTTTAGCTGCACGCAACAGATACGTCCCTGGAAGGAGCCGATGGGATGGTCCTGTCTCTTTGGACGTTCTGGAAGGAGGGCAGGTGTGCAGAGCAGCAGCCGAAACGTCTCCCTAGATGCCGCCCGGAGCGGCTCTGCTCTGGAAATGCCTTGCTCTTCTCCCTTTCCTGGTCTCTCAGTCCCCTGTTTCCTTAAGCAGCGGGTCCCGAGCAGGGCTCCCCAGGCTGGAGCGACCCCCAGGGTGAGAAGGGGAGGGTGGGACGGGAGGCTGGGGAGAGATGGACCTTCCCCGGGAAGCAGGCCCTCCTGGTCCCCCCGGTCTGCATCGCACACTGACTGCTCCCTTTGGTCTCTTCCCTCCAGGGAGCCCGTCTCGGAAGCCGTCGGTCCCCGGGGTCTTCCCCGGGCCCTGGGGAGGGGGCGCAGGCGGACCATGCCCAGCCCGCCTGCCCTGCTCGCTGCCGCTGCCGCGCTGTTCGCCTGCTGGGCCCCGCTTCGGGCCGCGGCCAGCTCCTGGTGGTGAGTGCGGGCTGAAGCCCTCCCAGCCTGGCCCCCGGGGCCATAGAAGAGGGGAGAAGGGGCCATTCCCTTTCCAGCAACCCCAGGAGAACGGGCAGGGCTCTTTCTCTCTCGAGCCCCCAGAGTTATGGGAAGGTTCCCTGAGGAGAAAGGATTAGTTTCATGTGGCTTTTCCTCCGATCCTGTGTCCACAGTCCCCTTTCCCTGGACCTCCTCTGTCTCCGTGGGTTGTTAGAAACAGCTCTTTTGTTGCTATCGGATCAATGCGAATATTGATTTTTTTTTTTTTTTCCCTGCTGGTGAGGGCAAGGAGGGTAGGATTCCCGGTTTCTAAGTCTGAAGGCCGGATGAGGGATTTGCAGGAGCGTGTGTGGCTTCCTTTCGTGTTGTTAAGATTACTGTCACTGCCAAGTGGACAGGGCAATGGCAGGCATGCCCCCCGCCCCCGTTGGCCATGTTCTGTGCTCTGCTCTCATTTTTGCTCAGATGGCAAGACCACAGCCTTCCCCTCTGACTTAGCGCCTTATTATATCTGCTAGATGAGCGCGAGAGCCCTACCGGGCGGGGTCAGGGGGCCGTGCGGCGGGGAGGGAAGTGCAAACTTTTAGAGTATCTGGCCACGTATGTAAATGGGCTTCGATTTTAAAGGCCTAAGGGGAGTTCTCGTGAAAGGAATGGACTGCTTTCCGCACGCATCCCGCACTTGGGCCACAGTGGCCTGGCCGCTCCTCCTGCAGAGAAGCGGCCTCGCGCACAGCGCGCCCACCCTGCAGGCCCCTCCGGTCCCCCCCACCCCGAAGCCTTCTCCCAGCTCGGAGCGCTCCTCCCTGTCCGGTCGCCGTGGATCCAGACGCCCAAGGTGGTCTCGGGCATTCGACACCTCGCGCGTCGCCTGCGTTCCTGCCTCAGTTTCCCTTTGAAGGCAGGAACTCGGTTTTGGGTGACTTTCCTTCCCAAGCCCCTGCCCGCGGAGACCCCCCCCGGGAGGGGGTCAGGTGTGAGGTCTGCTGCCGCCCCTGGGCCGCACTCACTCCCGGCCTCTTGCTGCAGGTCTTTGGCTATGAACCCGGTGCAGAGGCCCGAGATGTTCATCATCGGGGCGCAGCCCGTGTGCAGCCAACTCCCCGGGCTCTCCGCCGGCCAGCGGAAGCTGTGCCAGCTGTACCAGGAGCACATGGCCTACATAGGCGAGGGGGCCAGGACGGGCATCAGGGAATGCCAGCACCAGTTCCGGCAGCGGCGGTGGAACTGCAGCACCGTGGACGACGCCTCCGTCTTCGGGAGAGTCATGCAGATAGGTGAGCGGGGCGTGGGGCTGGAGCAGCCGTGCTTCCCGGCCTGGGAGCGGGGGCTCCACGGGGACCGGCGTGCAGGGGGGTGGTCTCGGGTGGCGTGCTGGCGCCCAGCCCCGGGCTCAGCTGGCCCTCTGCTTCCCGCCCCGCCCCGAGCAGGCAGCCTGGAGGCGCTCCCCCTGGGCAGGGGGCAGGGGTCTGAGCTGAGTCAGGGCGGATCGGGAAGCCCGCCCACCACCACTGACCCCTGTCTCAGCTCCAGGGCCCCCTCTAGAGCTGTGGGCAGAGAGCTGAGAACTGCAGCCCTGAGTGTCTGGAGAGTTTTGCCTCTTGCACTTGGACACTGAGAGAGAGGGAAACTTTGGGCCAAACTGACGATGGCTGTCGTTAACCCAGCCCAGATCGAGTCCCGGCTTTTCCATTTGAAAGGGGATGTGTGTGAAAGTGAGGGCGGGGAGGGGCAGGCTGAAGGAGGAAGATGAGAGGGCCACCCCTGCCTGGATTCCTGTCCTGTCCCCTCTCCCACTCCTGGCCGAGGATTCTTTGGCTACCCTATTGCTTAGATGGAGGTGTGACCTGGGGTCTAATTGTTTTAGGTCCTTTTGAAATGCAATCCTCTCCTCCCTGGCAAGAAATTGAGAAATCCGGCCCTATTCTACTGGTTCTTATCCCCAGGGCCATAAAAGGAAGGTGTTAGAGCACCACGTCCCGGCTCACGTTCTCCCCGAACAGCTCTTCCCCCAAAGGCAACATTCTGGAGTTCCCTGAGGCTGCGGTTTCTAGCAGGCCGGGACCAGGGGAGTCAGGGAATCTGCGCCTCTTTTGCGAAGGCCCCGCCCTCTCCGGACCCCTTTCCCCTCCCTCCCTGCCCCGCATTGAGAAGTGAGGTCCAGGGAAATTACACTTTGAACCTTGCTTCTCTCTTCTTCCTTCAGCATCGACTCACGGTCCTTGAAAGGCAGGCTCACGAGCTCCTGTAACAGTCCTGCGGGGCAACTTTCCCAAAACAATAGGCCTGGGGGTCAGATGGGATTCATTCGTAGCTGATCGATTCTTCTCAAATACGCTTAGCGCCTGCCCCTTCCTCCTGGTGAGAGTCTTGGCTGGCCGCTCTCCCTGCCTGCGGGGTTTCGGGTGAGGAAACTGGGGTGGCCCAGGTGTAGAGAGAAGCATCCCCTAATCACTGTCAGGGAACTAATATTGCTTTAGGACCTAGTGAATGCCTGACGCTGGCCAGATCCTTTTCATGTAATTTTGTTGCGTGAAGGCCCAAAAGCGCGGCTTTGCTTTAGGGAAGAAGGCGTGCCAGGGCCAGAAGCTCCGTGGGCTGCAGGTCTGCGTGGTGGAGCGACCGGTGAGAGCAGACGCTACCAGTCTCTGCCCTACTCTCCTACAAATGGAACCCCTCTGTTTGCCTTACTCTCACCGCCCCCTTTTGCAGCTTCCCTGCGGGCTCATGCTGCCTGGGAAGCTGTCCTCCCGCCTCCCGCTGGGCCCAGGCATCCTGGCGAGTCCTCTCCCGGTGTCTGGCGGGGGGCTTCTGAGGCCCCTTCCTTTGAGCCACTGCAAGCGTCCACCACCAGAGGGCAGCAGAGCGGCCTGGAGGGCACCGGGCCCCTCGCCTGGAGGCCGGGGAGGCCAGGGAGGCGGGAGGCTCCTACGGGTCGCTGGGCAGCTGTGGGACAGAGGACGTGATAGTGTCCTGCTGTCTCTGCGTCCCGGGAAGATGCACGACCTCTCAGGGGCTCCCTGGCTGCTGGTTTATCAGCCGTTACCCTCTCTGTATTGTTTCACATATAGAGACGCCCCCAGTTCTCTGCTGCTGAGAGCAGCACGAGGTCTGTCCTTAGGCTTCCCTGAGGTCCACGTGCTGCCCCAGGGAGGCAGAGCTGCCTGCACTCAGGGCCGAATGAGGCCCCCAACAAAGGAGACAGAGGGACCACGGGAGATCCTGAGGGATCCACCGGGACAGACAGGGATCCAACTACATGGCGGGCGGGACCCTCAGAGCCCTGACATCTGCAGGATTACGCTCAGCCGCAGGAACGTTATTTTAAAAGGCAACTCTGAGAGGGGTGACTCAGCTCTGCAAAGCGTGTTTGCTAAAGAGCGGTGGTGGAAGAAATCAGACATATGTAGCTTGGAAAAGAGAAAACATAAAAGGCATATTCGTTGTTTTCAAATCCTGAGGGGCTGTCAAATGGAAGAGGGATAGTATAGCTCCAGAAGAGGGACGTTATAGGGAGGCATCTTTCAGCTTATTCTAAGAAAGAACATTCCGGTGATTAGAGTCATTTTAAAAAGATGGAGTGGGTGGCCCTGGGAACCCAACCCGATTGTAAAAGCAGTGCTCACGGCGGATGGAGTGTAGATCTGGGCCTGGCTGCAGACTCTCCTCCCTGTCCCTGGATGCCAGGTTGGGGGTTTAGGCACTGCTTTGGGGAGACTTCTCAGGCATGACTCCTTCAAAGGGGTGCCCAGGCCCTCCTCCCTAAGACCCCCTGGCCATCTTGCCGTCCTGGGAGCTCGCATAGTCTAACTCCCTAGACCCGTAGACCCTGTCTCTGGCTGTGGTTCACGCTGGCTCAGACGTCAGTCCCGAGGGCTGGATCATGAGTGTGGCTTCTCATATCACCTGGTTTTTCCTGGTGCTTCTCCTGCCCCACACCTGACCGGAAGCTGACCCCTGGTTACTGGAGAAAAACTGACTTGCCCTGTCTGTTCTGGTTGCAAACTTCACTGTGTTGTGCCTAGACCATCCAGAAGTAGGGCCAGGTGCAGTGACTGCAGACTGCCTTCCTCACCACCGGCCAAGACAGGATCGTGGCGTGGCTACCCCTGACCTTGGAGGCTCAGAAGAGGGTGGGGGGTGGCGTGCGGAGCAGAAGATCCTGCCTGGTTTAATCGCTGAGATCAGGACAGAATCTCAGTTCCCTGCTAAGAACGCCTCCCCTCCCTCCATACCTGAGTCCGTACGAGTATTATTTATCGCTTCTCATAACAGCTTTACTGAATGTAATTCACGTATGGTACAATTCAGCATTTTGAAGTGTACAGTTCAGTGTATATTCACCAGATTGTGCAACCATCACCACCCTCTAATCTCAGGACATTTTCACAGCCCTATAGAGACACTGCACACCCACAAGTGGTCACTCTCCATCTCTTCTCCCTCTTCCCCAAACCCTACACAGCACTAATCTTTCTGTCTCTATGAATTTTCATATTGTGGACATTTCGTATAAATGGGATCATACAATACATGGCCTTTTGTGTCTGTTCACTTCAGATACAAAATGCCCAGTGGCTCACTTACCATAATAACTCAAGGTTCAACCATGTTGTAGCCTGTCCGCAGCACTTCATTACTTTTTATGGCTGAATGATATTCCGTGGAGTGGATAATGCCACCTTTTGTTCACCCGTTCATTCGCTGATGGACGATATGAGTTGTTTCCACTTTTTGGGCCTTATGAATAATGCTGTGATGAACGCTCACGTACTAGTTTTGCTGTGGACATACGTTCTCATTCATCTTGGATATACTCTTAGGAGTGGAATTCCTGGGTCATGTGGTAGTTCTACATTTAACCTTTTGAGGAGCTGCCAGACTGTTTTCCAAAGCAGCTGCGCCTTAAAACATTCCCACCAGCAACACGTGAGGGTTCGGGTTTTTCCATCTCCTCATTACCTTGTCATTAGTTGCCTTTTTGATTATAGCCATCCTCGTGGGTGTGAAGTGATGTCTCGTGATTTTGATTTGCATGTCCCTGGTGGCTGAGTATTATTTTTTATCAACGTTTTTATTGAAGTAGAACATCCATCATATGGGTTCTTAAGTGGTTCACTATAGCAATAAAGTACGCAGTTTGGATTTTTTACGGGAAATGATCTGGATGTTTAGAAAGACCGTGCTGAGTGTCCGTGGAGGTGGTCCCCCAGTGCTGTGGGGTTGGGAGGCAGTGTGGGCCTCGGGGGACAGAGGGAAACGGCTCAGACGATTCTGGATGTTGCCATCCTAGTTCATTTCTACTCCTGGTCTCGGCCGCTGCCCAGCTAGGTAATGCAGGCGTGAAAAGACAGATGTGTGACTCGTGGAGGGTGAGAAACAGACGTGTGAGGGAGAGGAGTTTGCCAGGATAGAGCTGCACTGTGGGTCCCACGATCTGTGCCCAGTCTCGTTCCGGCCGTCCCACCTGGTCCACCAGTGCCTCCCTGCCCGCCCTCCCGTCCACTCAGGCCGGCCGCCTAGGAAGGCACAGCCGGGGAGACCTCTCCGGAAGGGCTGAGGTGCAGCCGGGGCTGAAGGGGCTCACGGGCAGACGAGTCGACTTCGGTTGCTGGTCCAGGGCGCTTTCTAACCCCGGGGGCCTCGGCAGGGAGAGGTGCCCCCTCCCGGGGCGCGGGCTGGCGGGGCGGCGGGGGGCAGGGGCCTCACCCGTCTCCTGTCCGCCCGCAGGGAGCCGGGAGACGGCCTTCACCTACGCCGTGAGCGCGGCCGGGGTGGTCAATGCCATCAGCCGTGCCTGCCGCGAGGGGGAGCTGTCCACGTGCGGCTGCAGCCGGGCCGCGCGGCCCAAGGACCTGCCCCGGGACTGGCTGTGGGGCGGCTGCGGCGACAACGTGGACTACGGCTACCGCTTCGCCAAGGAGTTCGTGGACGCCCGCGAGCGCGAGAAGAACTTCGCCAAGGGCTCGGAGGAGCAGGGCCGCGTGCTCATGAACCTGCAGAACAACGAGGCCGGCCGGAGGGTAAGCGACCCCGCCCCACGCGCACCAGGACAGGGGGCCCCGCCCACACGCGCACCTGGACAGGGGGCCCCGCCCACACGCACACCTGGACGGAGGGCCCCGCCCACACGCACACCTGGACGGGGGCCCCGCCCACACGCACACCTGGACGGAGGGCCCCACCCACACGCACACCTGGACGGAGGGCCCTGCCACACACACTCCTGGACGGAGGGCCCCGCCCACACGCACCCCTGGACGGAGGGCCCCGCCCACACGCACACCTGGACAGGAGGCCCCGCCCACAAGCACCCCTGGACGGAAGGCCCCCCCCTGGACGGAGGGCCCCGCCCACACACACCCCTGGACGGAGGGCCCCGCCCACACACACCCCTGGACGGAGGGCCCCGCCCACACACACCCCTGGACGGAGGGCCCCGCCCACACACACCCCTGGACGGAGGGCCCCGCCCACACGCACACCTGGACGGAGGGCCCCGCCCACACGCACACCTGGACGGAAGGCCCCGCCACACACACACCTGGACGGAGGGCCCCGCCCACACTCACACCTGGACGGAGGGCCCCGGCCACACACACACCTGGACGGAGGGCCCCGCCCACACACACCCCTGGACGGAGGGCCCCGCCCACACGCACACCTGGACAGGGGGCCCCGCCACACACCTGGACGGAGGGCCCCGCCCACACGCACACCTGGACGGAGGGCCCCGCCCACACGCACACCCGGATGAAGGACCCCACCCCTGCAGACACCTAGACCGTCAGCTGTTCCTGGGCTCTGCTGTGCGATGGCGGCTGGTCCAGGAAGGGGTGGAGTCTGACCACAGAGATTCTTACGATGCTGACCTAGATTCCCATGCGGTGGAGCTCATCCCTGATCTGCAGAGGCTCCATTTCCCACGAGACCCACGCACTTGTCACTCCTTTAGCCTTCTCTGTTTCTCCACAGGACATCTGTGCCTGTAGCGCTTAGGTGCAGCCTCATCAGCAGAATCCCAGACGCCTCTTGTCTTGACTGCCCCTCCTGTGTCATTTGAACAGCTAGGAGGATTGGAAGTTTAGGCCATCAGACCTCGTCTAGGGTTTACGGTTTGTTAGAGGCTCAGGTAAAGCAGAGCTGACTTTTCAGGGCTGCCACCATGCATGTCCCGAGACCCAGTCCAAAAGCACCCTTCAGTGCTGATGGTAAACACACTTGGGTGCTTCCGCCTAAGTGGAAGTGTGGAAGGCAAGCATCCTTTGAAGGCCCAGTCTCATCAACCTCATGTAAGAGGCGAGGGGCTTCTGAGCCTCAGTTTCAGTGGAGACTAAAATGCAGGTTTGGGGAGAGCTGGGCTTATTGTTTGTGCAGAGCACACCTGGGCCAGGGCTCTGGGCTTCCTGCACGGGTGCTGGAGAGCTCGGGCCTCATCTGCCGGCACCTGCTCAGGAGGCCCCCATGTCCGAGCACACGGCCTGCTCCTCTCGCCTGAGCAGGCTCTGCCCCGACGGGGTCTGCCTCTGCTACCGACTGGAGGCCTCACTCAGCCAGAAGCTCTGTCTTCCGCTCTTCAGGCGTCCACTGTGGATGTGCGTCCAGATCTCCCTGGAGAGAGGTCTGAGGCCCGAGTGCTGGGTGGCAGGAGGTCCTCCTGGCGAAGGGCCGGGGCCACGGACCTCTCAGGAAACTACACCGACCTCTCTCTGGGAGAGCTGTCCACACTCAGGTCTGTGTCAAGCCCGGGCTCGGGGCCCAGCAAGGTACTTAGTGAGGCCAAAGATGAGCTTACGATAAAACAGGAGCAGCAGTTTCTGGAGGAGAAATAAATTCAGAAATTTAATGTTGGTTCATTGGTGATTCAGTAACAGGATATGGATATACTTCTAAAAAGTGTTAATGTATTAATTTTTTAAAAAATTAACTCGTTTCATAGGAGCACATATCAAACAAAGGGGATTGGAAATGCCTTTTCTATGACTTAGCATCCTGTGGTGCTGGTAGAACGTGGTACCCGTGTGTAAACCTAGCGCCATCACTAGCGTGGCATCAAGTCAGAATTAGAATCGGTCATTGCCCGGCATCTTCCTTGCGGAGCCCACGTCCAGAGGCTGGTCTTGTTGAGACAGATAAGGGTGTTCAGCTGTGGCATGTCAGGAGTTCGGGCCGTCGCTCTGATCCGTGGCTATTGTGCTGAAAATCCGGGTGGAGAGACCAGAACTCTTCTGCTCTGAGGGCATCTGTGGAGCTGCCTCTGTCTCCCACGACTTGCTGTCTGTTTGCCAGTCTTTGGGAGTCTAACTGTGAGACTGATTTTTAAAAAAAAAAAGGTTAAGGTCTTCACCTTCTCTCCTGAATGCCCCAATTCTACCCATTTTTCGAGATCCCAGTTCAAACACCACGTACTCCCACAATCTCTCCCATCCCCCGTGGCTGGCGGTCTCTGCACCTGAGGCGCAGGGGAGCCTTGCGGACTTGGCTGAGGTGTTAGGCTTTGCTTCCTCCAGCTCCTGAGGACCGGGGTGCCCTGGGACCTCCGCACGTGACAGTGCAGGGAAAATTCCCCGTGGCCTCCTAGCAAGAGGTCAAATTCAGGAAGGCTTTCCTGTCTCTGCTCGGAGCCGTGCTTGGGGCCCCGGGGCAGATGCGGAGGTGCCCGGGCTCTCGTCCTCATCCGGCCCCACTTCTGCTGGCTCCTCGTTTCTTCACCCTTAATTGTTTGTTTGCTTTTTCCAGCCCTTATCTCGGCTGCGCCTTCCATCAGCCTGTCCTACCCCCTCCCCGGCTTCCTCTGTCTGCCCCCTGCAGTCTCCTCACCTCTGCGCAGCCCTTTATCTCTCCCCAGCCTCCGTCTGCTCCGGGTGGGGAATCTCTGTCCCTCTCTATGTCTTATCCCCCCTCCAAGGAGCAGGCCTCGCCATCAATCACCTCCCACCTCCTGACACCTACACAGAACCTTCCTCAGGAAGGACTAAGCGGTGGCCGGCATCGAAAATGCCCCGGACTGGCATTTTACAGCCAGATCTTTCTAAAGGGTAGGATATCTAGGGTCTGACGTCTTGACCACAGAGTAAATCTCGGGCATACTTTGCAAGAAATTTCTCTTGGCCTTTGAGAGCCTCTAGTGACCCTGTTTTTCAATACTGAAGCCAGGGGCGGTGGGTTGATACTGCCTTGTCACTCAAGGGCCTCTGAGCATTTTCCAGATGAAAGCTGCCTCGTCCTTGTGACATTCCTGCCAGTGACCAAAGCTCCTTCACACCGTCAGACGCGGAAGAGGGGCAAGGGGCTCTGCCAGGGGGCGAGACGTAGACCTAAGAAAAATTTGAAAACGTTCTCTTGCTTTTTCAGTTCGCGGCAAGGGCCAAAATTACCAACCTCCTTCTCTTGCAAGAGGAGCATCTATATATTAGCAACAGTAAAATATTTAAAATACAAACATCACCGTCTCTACGGTGTCTCTCTTCCTAGAAGAAGGTAGAATGGACGTCTAAATAGTGAGGGTCACTGACGCTCTCCCTTCCGGATTTGTTTTACTAAAACTCCTGTCCCTCCCAAATCTGCCCAAGTGTTTGCTCCCCGTGGAGATGCTTATCCACCCCTCACCCCCAGTCACTCAGTGTCGGGTACACGGTTTTAGGCCCTTAATGTTTCCTCCTTCTTCTGACAGCGCCAGCTGCCTGATGTCCCTCTCTAAAGCAAGGACCATTTCCAAGGAATGTCAGGCTCCAGCTCAGACCCGGGGGATTTGCACCAGAGGACGATTGCGGGCTCCGTCTTTGAAGTCCCTGTCGGAATGGGGTGTCAGTTCCTTTCTGCCTTCGGCCTGGAGCCGCCAGCCAAGTGCTGGTGCCTTTAACCTTGGGGAGGGGCCTGCCTGACTTCCCCACCCTAATCCGTCTTTAAGCCCCAAGTGTGGTGAGCAGTCCTTCCTGGGTGGCCCTCGCACAGCTTATTGAGCCTCATGTAGAGCGACAGTTTCTCCACCCTAAAATAGTGGGAATAGTTCTGTACCAGAAAAAAATCAGGAAGAGTTTGGACAGTAGTAATATGAGCTGATGCAGCTGAAGCTGTCCCTTGCACCTGCAGTGGTCCTGGCCGCAGTGCTGAATAAAGACACAATCTGGGGACTCTTGGAAAGAAAGCCGAGAGAAACCCTTGACAGATGAGCCCTGCCTGCGTCGGTGACAATAGCCGTGGCAGAGGAAAATGCTGGGCGGCGGACCCGCATCTTTGTCCGGCCATCTGCGCTCCCGGGCCGGCTGCCAGGGCTGGTTGACACAATGCACCGTATGCTTTCGCTGAAAGGCACTTTGTGAGCAGCTTTCTGGTCCGCTCCTGCTTTTCCGTTTGGATTTGGGGCAGCCCACGTTCAGGTCCCCTCCCATTTGTGTGGCTCAGTGACTTCTGGGTGGATTTGTTTTCCGAGGCATCCGCCCTAACATGGACCCACCGGTCTGCTGTCCCATCGCAGAGGGCCTGCCCCTCCCCTGCGTCACAGCCACTCCCAGGGGGCGTCTTGTCCCAAATGTGCTGTGGTTTATGGTGAGGCTCCGATGACTCTGTAGAGCTAGGGACCAACTGTTAACACAGCAAGAGGGACCGTTTAATTCTCTGGGGACTTGGCAGGATCGGGGATAGCTTCCGGCTAGCCGGGGCCGTCCGTGCCAGCGGCCTCTGTTATAGGCTCCCGGTACGGCTGATTCTTTTCTCTGGACTGGGCTCCATATCATGTAAAAGCTAGACTCATGCTGTTGGTTTTTATTTGTTTGAGACTTTGATCAAGATAGAAATATAGCCTTCTGTTTTTTTCTTTTCCTGCTGGTAACGATGACACATTCCTTGTGACAAATTTCAAGTGATAATAAATGGGTAACAAAAAGGACAAGTGTGCCGTCCTGGTAGCGACTCGGACACGGCCGCCACCTCCCCAGAAGTTTTCTATGCGCCGTTCCTTTCATCCACTTTCATCCTGGCAAGACCTTTGGACACGGTTGGAAAACCGGCCCTCCGCACGCGCACCCTGCCGGCCCCTCTCCTGCACTCGCCCGAGCCAGCCTCCGGGCATCTTCCGTCAGGGATACTCCTTCTCATCCCCTTCTGTCTCCCCCCGCTCTCCCCGCAGGCTGTGTATAAGACGGCAGACGTGGCCTGCAAATGCCACGGCGTCTCGGGGTCCTGCAGCCTCAAGACCTGCTGGCTGCAGCTGGCGGAGTTCCGCAAGGTGGGGGACCGGCTGAAGGAGAAGTACGACAGCGCGGCTGCCATGCGTGTCACCCGCCGGGGCAGGCTGGAGCTGGTCAACAGCCGCTTCAAGCAGCCCACCCCCGAGGACCTGGTCTACGTGGACCCCAGCCCGGACTACTGCCTGCGCGACCAGAGCACGGGCTCGCTGGGCACGCAGGGCCGCCTGTGCAACAAGACGTCCGAGGGCCTGGACGGCTGCGCGCTCATGTGCTGCGGCCGCGGCTACGACCAGTTCAAGAGCGTGCAGACCGAGCGCTGCCACTGCAAGTTCCACTGGTGCTGCTTCGTCCGCTGCAAGAAGTGCACGCAGGTCGTGGACCAGTTCGTCTGCAAGTAGCCAGGGCCGCTCTCCGGTGCTCCTCCGCGCTGCCGCGCAGAGTCTATAAGATATAAATCTATATAAATCTATTTTATATTTGTATAAAGAAAAGGATGGACGGCAAATAATTGAAGGAAGAAAACGGAAAGGAAAAGCCTTTTTAAGAGACGCTGGAAATCTTGGAGGATTGGATTTTCCTGGTTCTCTGCTCCCCGTGGGTGGGAAAGGGGCTCTGTCCCCGCCCCTGGTGGGGACTCCCAAGAGGTAGGGACTTGGGAATGTTCCCTGTCTACCCACCGCGGCCTTGAGGACAGAGGTGGTGCTTGGAGGGGGAACTTGATGACGTCTGGAGTCTTTGCTGGGTGGGTGACTGCCCTGCGACCCTGGCCTCTGGGCCAGGTGGCCCCGTGGAGTGGCGGGAACCCAGCCTCACGCCTGGCATCTTCTGGGTCTCGTCCAGAACACCGACTGGTTCCATGAGAGGCCCAGTGCCTCCTTGCACTTTCGCCCGTGTGCGTACTCGCAGAATCCACAGTTACAGGAAAGAGGACAGGCCCCACGCCGTCTCCGGGGACCACAGGGGGACAGCTCCTCCCCAGACCCCGGGGCCTGCCTTTCCAGCGAGAATTACTTTTCCTCCACGATTCACTGGCTCCTGCACCAGGAGGGAGGGGTCGTTTGACCTGATGCGTCAGGAAAGACACGGACTGTCTGTGCCCGAGCCGCAGAAAGCCATCTGGTGGCTGGCGAAGGCGGATGGCGCCGGCTCCCGCGCGGGGAGCGGACGCTCTGAGGCTTCTGCGGGCCCCCCCACCCCGTTGCGGGAAGCCGGGCCAGGCGCGGCCACGCTCGGCCGGCCTGTTGCAGGCTCTTCACCTGTGCCCCGGATGTAGTTTCCCTCTGACATTAAACACCCTCCACTGACGTTTCTCTTTCCTTACTTGGACACACGGTTATGTTTCATGGGTCCTTTTATTTTCGATCTGATCCTTGGAACCCTGCTACACGGTGCACGCACGGAAGAGGGCAAGAGAATGGAGACGTTTCAGAGCCCCAGTCTGGTGTTACAGGGACAGGGGGACATCGTGAGAATTCATAAGGTGACGCGTGCGTGCGCGCCTTCTCCCCCAGGGCAACACAGAGTTAAGTGATGGCCGTTAATATCACTGCTCTGAACAGAATTCAGAGAGTTAGGTTAAACCTCACATCTTCCCCATTTTACCTCCCACCAGTCTTCCTGGGCTCTTGGTGACCACAGGCGTTGGGGATGCCCTCTGCTGGCTTCTCCGTGTTGCCGTGTCCGGTTTGGGGGCCAGAACTTCAGTTTTGGAGTATCTGGGACAGGAGAAAATAAGGCAGAGCTCAGGCACCCTAGAAAAGGCAGGAGTTTCTGGGAGAGACACTGAGACAGGCTGTCCAGCGAGCCAGAAGCCACAAAAGACACCAGCTTTATGTTAGAAAAGTTTGTTGGGCTTCCCTGGTGGCGCAGTGGTTGGGAGTCCGCCTGCCGATGCAGGGGACACGGGTTCGTGCCCAGGTCCGGGAGGATCCCACGTGCCGCGGAGCGGCTGGGCCCGTGAGCCGTGGCCGCTGGGCCTGCGCGTCCGGAGCCTGCGCTCCGCAGCGGGAGAGGCCGCGGCAGTGAGAGGCCCGCGTACCGCAAAAAAAAAAAAAAAGTGTGTTTCTGGGGAAGTGATGGGATTACGGAATTACCTTGGTTATAACGAGCAAATGATGCTTCAGAACAGTGTGAAAGAGATTCTGCCTGAGGGTATCCACGGTCCCATATCCTGCTGTGTCTTTAGTACCTAAAGAAGACCCTCCTGACCGGACACCGAGGAAGGAACGTCCGACGTAGGGCTGTGTTCCCTGTAACTGTTCCTCGCACGGTTACTCAGATTGGTCGACATTTTCAAGAGGAATGGTCCATGAGGGAAAGTGTTTCAACCAACTGGCCTACAAAAGATCAAAAGCATGTCCTTGGCTTCGATCGCTGGCACTTAACCAAATAAACCCACCAGTCACCCAAATCAACCGTGACGGTCAGGGTTTTGAAACACTGGCTGGCTTCGTTGCCCTTGCCTACCTCACTGGCCCACAGACCCCGAGAGTTACCTCGTATCGGGTGCTCAGCGTTTAAGAGCCGAGACCCAGTTCATCCTCAGACACTTCAGAAAGTTAGATGGGAGTGACTTGCCCACAATCCCCAAGGTGGCCCCGTGTTCCCAAAGGGAGATGGACCACCCCGTCACGCCGAGCTTATTCCCGCCGCGTCCTGGCGAGGGAAGGGGCAAATAGTCAGTGTTTTCCTTCCAGCTGGGGAGCAGCTTGTATGTTCAAACAGCCGTGTGATTGTTGCAGCCGCTGACAACCGGGTCTCGGGATTATTTAATTTTCAAAACGGGTTGGGATGAAGTTAGAGTTACTGTCACACCGTTGTGGGATCCTGGTGAATTGGCAACTGCCTGCGGCGTGGCCGGTGAGGCAGTGGGAAGTGGGTGGAGAATGTGGAGGCCGCCCTAGAAAACGGAGCTTCTGGGGACCTCCCCAGCGGTCCAGTGGTTAGGACCCCGCACCTCCACTGCCGGGGGCCAGGGTTCGATCCCTGGTCGGGGAGCTAAGATCCCGCAAGCTTGTGCGGCGAAGCAAAAAAAAAAAGCTTCTGCTCAGAACCGTAGACTGTTTGAGCAGAGGGTGTGACGGTCAGACCCCCAGCTCCTGTGTGTCCAGATAAGGACCTCCAAATCATGAGCAGGTCCTAAACCTTAGTGTGCTGTGAAGATGCCGAGTCCTAGACCTGCAACGCCAGAAATTTTTATTCACTTGGTCTGGGGTGGAGCTAGGACCACTGTCCACACCCTCATCAAGGACCTGAGGGAAGCCTGCGCTGGTGGCCCAGAGACTCTGCTGGCCCTACAGGCATTGAGAGCTAGGCCAGGACCCACAGGGAGACAGGCAGCTGGGCCCTCATTCCCAACCTGGTGCTCTTGGCAACACTGCAGAATTCCCTGGCACCTGAATATAGCCCAGGACCCACAGGGAGACAGGCAGCTGGGCCCTCATTCCCAACCTGGTGCTCTTGGCAACACTGCAGAATTCCCTGGCACCTGAAATGTATTAACATGTAGCCTCATTGAATTAATGAAATGCCTGGACCAAGCAGCCATCCCAGGGAGCCTTTCTTTTTCTTCTTTTTCTTTTTTCTTTTGGCCGTGCCACACAGCTTGTGGGATCTTAGTTTCCTGACCAGGGATTGAACCTGGGCCCTGGCAGCGAAAGCACCGAGTCCTAACCACTGGACCGCCAGGGAACTCCCCAGAGAGCCTTTTTGATGAGAGGGGAAAGAACCGATCTGCCCTGGGATGTTCCACCCGGGACGGTGGCGGGGCGGGGGAACCCTACAGATCCGCTATGAATAAAATAAGGTGTTATTTACTTAGCTCTGTCTGCAGGCGTTCACCTTGTCTTCGAGATGAAATTCGGAGAAAAGCATGCCTGACCGCCTCCACTTAAAGCAGGTGGGAGGGTGGGAAGGCAGCCACAGCCGGGGCCCAGATGAGGCCAGCCCTCCGCTCACAAAGGCTTTGTGACCAGAGTCTCAGGAACTGAATTCGAAGTCCTAGTTTAGAGAATGCATTTTGTTGTCATCCACGCTCCATCCTTTGAGCTGAGAAACAAAACCTGCTGCTTGTATTAACTCCTCAAGTTGGTTCTTTCCTCTGAAATTCTGCCCTGCTTCTTCCCTTAAATCATGATTATCTTAGGGACTTCCCCGGTGGTCCAATGGTTAGGACTCTGCGCTTCCACTGCTGCGGGCATGGGTTCGATCCCTGGTCGGGGAGCTAGGATCTCGCATGCCGCGCGGCCAAAAAAAAAAAAAAGTATATATATATATATATATATATATATAATTTTATTTAAGCTTTGTTACCCCTGGAGCTCTGGGCCCATAGCAAGACATCTGTGGTTGAAATCGCTCCACAAGACAGTGATCTTACAGCTCCAGTGATTTATCAAGAAAGAAGCCCATTTCTTGGGAGGAGAGCCGCACTGTCCCAAGAAGGTGGGAAAAGTCCTCATTTCCATCTTAAAACAGGCTCTGACGCATCGCCAGACCCCACTGACCCTGGCCACATGTATTTTGGGACCTCAGTGTGTGCGTGTGCGTGCATGGGGTGTGTGTGTGTGTGCGTGCGTTTGTACACGCCCATGCCCACCATGTACACAGGAATGAACACTCATTAATTTTGGAGGGGAGTTAGAGAGGCACTGGAGACGTGGAGTATGTACAAAAAATAAAAGTAGCTGTCAGCACTTCTGGCTGAGACGCTGCCGAACATGGATTGTCTGTCTTTATTGGAAACTCCTGCCCTCTGGTTGGGAGGACAAGCCTCACGTCTCTGGAAGAAGCCTGGGGGGCTGAGAAGGGCCCCCCTAGCCGTGGTTGCTAAGTATTATTGTGAGTCCTTCGTTTTGTAAGAATCTGCACTGTAGTTATACCCAAACAATAAGGAAAGGTGCTTTAATTCCTGATTTTACGTAAGAATGCCATGTGATTTGCCCCTAAGTAAGAAGGTTTCGCCCAGGTATGAGGGTCAGATGTTCGGTGCGTGGAAGAGCCTTCACACAGTTGATTTTCACGTAGATTGTCCACACTCTGCTTTCTCCCCTGCCGCCTGCCCTTTGCTCTTTGCTCTGTCCATTTGCAGCTCTGCCCGAGGCGGCAACAGAAGATAGAACCAAATCAGTTAGCTCGGGCTTCCTGAGTAGTTTTCATAAATAACGGAGTGGGAGAAGAGGTGGCTGAAATTAGGTTTTTTGTTTTTTGGGGGTTTTTTTTTCTTGCGGTACGCGGGCCTCTCACTGTTGTGGCCTCTCCCGTTGCGGAGCACAGGCTCCGGACGCGCAGGCTCAGCGGCCATGGCTCACGGGCCCAGCCGCTCCGCGGCACGTGGGATCTTCCCGGACCGGGGCACGAACCCGTGTCCCCTGCATCGGCAGGCGGACTATCAACCACTGCGCCACCAGGGAAGCCCTGAAATTAGGTTTTTAAATGATCTGCAAATTTAACTTGTCACTTACGTGTATTTCTACTGCTCCCCAGGATAACTGGAAATAGCCTTAAAGCTGCCACGGCCAAAGCAGGTAGGAAACTGCAGTACAGAGAGAGCTGGCCCAAGTGTGGGCCCTGTCAGCAAACCATCAGAAGGGGCTGCAGCAGCTGCTCCAAGATGTAAAAGAAAAGACACTATAGAAAGTTGTACTCTTTAGGGACTTCCCTGGTGGCACAGTGGGTAAGACTCTGCTCTCCCAAAGCACGGGGCCCAGGTTCGAGCCCCGGTCAGGGAACTAGATCCCACATGCCACAACTAAGAGCCCGCATGTTGCAACTAAGAAGCCCATGTGCTGCAACTAAAAGAAAGAATCCCGTGTGCTGCAACGAAAACCCGGTGCAGCCTAAATAAATAAATACTTTTAAAAAATATATAAAAAAGAAAGTTGCATCCTTTAAACCAATTTTATTTTAAAGCCAAAAAGGATGTGATAGTTTCAAGGGGCCTGGCCCTCTGGCATGCTTTCTACGACTGGGGGCTGCGCTCTGTCTGTTGGGTCAACCAGCCCTTTGGCTAGTCTCTGATTTGACGTTGTCGTCTCCCTTAGATTTACTGGTTTTCCAGAGCCCTTTTTAGTAGAAGGGAAGTTTCATAATGGAAGGACTTTTTAAAAATCTCTTTTGTTCCCAGCTCTGCCTCCCAGAATCTCAAATAGTGTCTTGCAGAGAGACGGTTCCATACATAATTGCCGGAGGAATGAGGATTCTCACTCGACAGATGAGGAAACAGTGTAGTTTGTTCTCTCAAAGTTCCAGGTGACAGAAATGGATCTGAGGGCTTCCGTGGTGGCACAGCGGTTAAGAATCTGCCTGCCAATGTAGGGGACACAGGTTCGAGCCCTGGTTGGGATCAGATCCTGCATGCCTTGTGGCCAAAAAAACCCCCCCAAAAACAAACCAAAAAACAATTATAAAGATACTTCTCTTTGGGCTTCCCTGGTGGCACAGTGGTTGAGAATCTGCCTGCTAACACAGGGGACACGGGTTCGAACCCTGGTCCGGGAAGATCCCACATGCCGCAGAGCTGCTGGGCCCGTGAGCCATGGCCTCTGGGCCTGTGCGTCCGGAGCCTGTGCTCCGCAACGGGAGAGGCCGCAGCAGTGAGAGGCCCGCGTACCACACACAAAAAAAAAATAAATAAGAAAGAAAAATTAAACAAAGAACAAAAAATAAAGATACTTCCCTTTGACGGTAATAACTCTACAGCACCGACTGCTTCCTTCACACTTTCCTCAGTTCTGCAAGGTCCAAGTCCTCACCAAAAAGAAATATCTGAGAGGGACGAAGATGGCCCGATGTTTCTGTAAATCTCCCCGGCGGCTCCCGGCAGCAAAGGCAGCAAACACTGGAAACTTTACAGATGCCCTGCGGGCAGCCTGCTTTTGTCCCTTCTGATCTGGGAGCGTGCACTGCCCTGCCTTCTAGTCTCAGGCTGGGGACGGGAGGAGCATCGAGTCGGAAGTGGGTCCACTCGCACGTGTGAGGTGCTGTGTTCCCTCCTCTTTCTATCTCCCGACTGTCTGTCGGGGCCTCTCCTCTCCCTGAGCCGGGGCCAGGTCCCCAGCGCCCGCTCTGCGCTGGGCTCCCCTTCCGCCTGGCCACACAGTGTCGCTGTTTCCCCAGCTCCAGCCCAGCGCCTGTGGCTCGCACCTTATCTCAAAAGCTGAGCGCAGGGTCTTTGTGGGTTGATGCCAGAAACAGACTCTGGACAGCAGCACGGCTGAGTTTTAGATGTTTCATTTGGACGAATTTGGGAAGAATCAGGTCGGTGTAATTTTACTAATTTTTTTTTTTGGCCACGCCGCATGGCCTGTGTGATCTTAGTTCCCCAACCAGGGATCGAACCCCGGGCCCTCGGCAGTGAGAACTCAGAGTCCTGACCACTGGACCGCCAGGGAATTCCCACAGTTTACTAATTTTTTAAAGATTGAGTGCGCAAGGAAGATGAGGGGAGTGCCTAGTCCGGCTGGGATGGGCCACCGAGACATCCATGACAGCAGTGGAGCTGGGGCTGGGAAGTGGCATGTGTCAGCCGCGGCTGATGCCCTGCCCCTAAGCAGTTTCCAGGCAGCCGAATACCCTGCTTCCTTGAAGGTCATCATTGCAGAGGTGGGGAGTAACTACAGCTACCATTCAGAGGGCTGGCTGACTGTACCAGCTGCTTTGCATATATTACGTATAATTCTCTCAGTACCTCTGCAAGGTCTGTGTTATTATCCGCATGTTACGGATGGGAAGACCGTGACTCAGAGAGGTCAAGTAACATCCTCTGACTCACACAGCTGCTTACTGATGCCAGACAACTCCAGAGGCCCTCCAGTTCCTCAGTGGATTTCTGGGTGATCACAGGATGTAGTCACACCTGAAGTAAGAGGTGCCCGTTTCCTTCTGAGCCTCAGGTGTGTACAATAATCTTCCCCATCTTGCCGCCATGAATTTTTAAATATATATGCATATTTTATTTATTTATTTTTATTTTGGCCACGCTGGGTCTTAGCTGTGGCACGAGGGCTCGTAGTTTCAGCGTGCGGACTCTTGGTTGCAGCATGCACGCAGGATCTAGTTCCCCGACCAGAGATCGAACCTGGACCCCCTGCATTGGGAGCACAGAGTCTTACCCACTGGACCACCAGGGAGGTCCCGCTACCATGAATTTTGAATGAGAAGGGTGAGTAGGGAAATTTCTTCTGATAGAGGCACATGGCCGAGGGAACTTGGCCATCCCGAATCTAAGGGAAGAGGACAAAGTGTGCAGAGCTGAGGACACAGAGAATCTGCACAAAGGGAAGAGAGGGTGTTGAAAGACATGTCGGAGCAAAGACGGATGGTGGGTGCTGAGCTTGGCGCTTGCTGTGTGCCCAGGACAGCGGAACTGACTAGGTCGCTCGCCTTACCTGTGAATTACAGGGCTGCCTCACCGTGGGTTCGTTTTACACAAGACAGTTGTTGTTGTTTCGTTTTCGGGTTTTTTGGTTTTGAGTCTCTGAAATTTTTAATTTGTGCTGGTGATGTAACTAACACAGCAGAAGGACTTCAGCCGTCAGACGAGGCGAGACAGCGGCCCTTGGAGGAGGCCCCCCGCAGGAGCGGTAAGATGGCCTCTTGGTGGGAGAGGCCTGAGCCGCAGGGATGACCATGGGAAGGTTGTAGATCTGAGCGCAGAGGACAAGAGTGGAATCGGCTGGAGGGGGACGGGCTGGGGGGGACGGGGTCACACGTCCCCTGGGTCCTCGGGTCAAACATGGGCTTGGACTTCAGCCCCAGGGCCAGAGCGCATCTACCCAGGGAGGTGGGGACATGCGGCCCTCGGGAGGGACCCGAGGCCCCCAGCAGAGATGGCGGACAGGCGGTCTCCACCGGCACTTCCCATTTACACAAACCCCATTGCCTTTCCCGGGTCTGATGAGTCTAAGGTTTGGAGTAATGGTGCTCTTCAGAATTCAGAAGGGCCCTGAGAATGTGTGACGTCAGCAGACCGGGCCGTGAGCTGAGCTCTGGAAATCCCTCTTCTAAGCTGCTCCTCCAGCCTCCACGCCAGGACCCGCCTCTCCATCACAGCTAAGTACCTTCTACCACAGAGAAGGAGACACCCTAAAATGCTTCCGAATTACGTGCATATTTTCAGCCCCGGAGAGCCCTCCCCCTCTGCTCAGTCCACTCCTGGGCTCAGATGTGCTGGCGGCCGAGTAGGACCAGGACGCCTTGGGAATCGCCCGCTGCGCTGGAGCGAGGGGCTGCGGCATGGGGGTGGGGTGGAGGGTGTCCAAGTGCGAGCGCTTCCCAGGCTGTGTCCAGCACGGGGGTTAGAGCAGGAAGGGCAGCTCCTGCTGCAGGCTCAGAGCCTTGCCTGCACTTCTGGGCCCCCATCCTCTGTCTGTTTGGAGAGAAGGGAGCCCAGGAGCAAGCGAGATGCTGTCCATGGATCCCAGGAGAGGAAGCTCGAACTGCACGTTGAGTGGAGCTTGGATAATTGCAGGGCCCGAGCTTGCCCTCCATCTGGCTGTTAAAATCTGGGGAGATTTAAGAATTCATGGACCTTCCCTGGCGGTCCAGTGGTTAAGACTCCGCGCTCCCAGTGCAGGGGGCCCGGGTTCGATCCCTGCTCGGGGAACTAGGATCCCGCATGCGTGCCACAACTAAAGAGCCCACCTGCCACAGCACAACCAAATAAATAAATAAATATTTTTTTTAAAAAAAAGAATTCATGGGACTCCCTGGCTGTCCAGTGGTGAGGACTCCACGCTTCCACTGCTAGGGGGACGCGGGTTCGATCCCTGCTCGGGGAACTAGGGTCCTGCATGCCGCGAGGTGTGGCCGAAAAAATAATAAAATAAAATAAAATATAAGAATTCAGACTTCCAGGACCCAGACCTGGAGATGCTGATTGAGTGAATCTGGGGTCGGGTCGGGGAACCTGTGTTTTCAAAAGATGCCTTGGGCGATTCTGCTCTGCGGCTCGTTTGAGACTTGCTGACAGGTGATTAGGTCTGACCAAGCAAGACTTGCACACAAGTGAGACGGCTGTTTGCAGAGGAGCTGAGTTTAGAGGTAGCATGCGCAGGGCATCAGGCTGCTAGAGGTCAGTGTCTACGTCCTCGAGATTGACCCTGGAGTAGGGGACGGTGGGCCGTCCTGAATTAGCATCTCCCCAAAAGTCTAACATCAGTAGAGTCTGTCCCCAAACTCTCCTCCATAGTAAGATGTGTGGACGTAACTTCCTGGACGTGTTTCTAATCTCTGCTGTGGTCCATGGACCACATTGTCTGACCAGATGAGGAGAGCGTCTTTTGGAGGCAGACCTGAGCCCTGAGCTTGGCTGTGTCTTGGTCCGTCTTCTCCGGCTTTGGAGAGACGCACAGGACGCAGCATGCACCGGAGCGGCCCTGTGCTCAGACCGTCCCAGGCCCCGTGGACAACAGCCCAAGAGGAGCCTTTGCGGCTGCCGGTTCCCACGCAGGGCTGCCCAGGGCAGAGCCGGCCACCGCGCACCCTCCGCCAGCCACTGTCCTGGGACCCGCGGGCAGAAGCCGACGGGGGCTTTGTGTTCTCTCTAAGGAGAGTCCCGAGGGTCACCTCTGCTTCTGCCTCCAGAGCCCTGAATGTGGACTTGGGCACGAATTGAGAGCTCACCCAGATAGGAACTTTGTTAAGCTATCAAGTCAGATGACTTTGTGACGGGCATAAACACTTGCTACTGATTCCAGAGTCAGAGGCCAGAATTCCGGTCTGGCTCTGCTGTCGGCTCGTGCAAGAGCCCCGGACGCAGCACCAGGCTGCCAGGCTTTGGCTGATCCAGTGCCACCTGCCCCTCAGGAGCTCGGTAAGGCTCGGCTGTAACAGGAGATGGACAAGCGCTTTGGACCATGTACCCGATCACACTCTTGCGTTAGCTGTCATTTCAGGTCTGCTGTGGACGGACCCAATAATCCCAGGCTTGTTTTCTGAGCCCCTTACTGTATGTTCCCAACAAAGTAGAAAAAAAAAAAAAAACAACGCTCTCTCGGCCAAACAGATTTTTTGGTAACAAAAAGAACCAAGGTGGAAATAAAGGGTATCTTTCTCATCAGAGAGAGGCTATTCGTCACCAGGACAGGTAAGCGAGAGTTACAGATTTCATTCCCTAGAGAAGTTTAAGAAAATAAGGGATATTTAAATGTTTGGGGTAATTTGGAAGAGTCTGGAGACACGGAGAAAACCAGATATTCCCTGGAGACTCGTTTCAGCTACAGGACTGTGGGTCCTGTCTCCCTTTGGGAATTAACATCAGCAAGGGCTTGGAATTGGTGCAGAGAGCTCGGCTCCCCAGCTAAGTGATCTCAGGCAGTTTCCTTAGCAGTAAAACGGGGATAATAATATCTTTCCCTCAAATAAGATAAAGGATGTGAAAGCCTTTTGTAAAACGTAAAGTCATTTTAGAGATTGAGATATTGGTACATCGAACTTGTATCAAGGCAAGAAAGATCAAAGGAAACATGATTTTTTAAAAAGCACGTGATTATGACACATAAGATCTTCAGAATCATCCCTTGATCAAAGCCAACCACAAATGCAAGGAATCTAACCTGGATTTGTTTGGCCTCTCGTGTACCTAGAAATCCACCGTTCTTCCCTAGGTCAACCTTGGTCTTTCCTGAGAAGATGTGCTCCTCCAAAGGAAGCCATTTTTCAAGTCCGTTTACCATTGTTTCCAGACCTCAGGGAACTTCAAAAGGACAGAGAAACCTTGACCAGAAACAGAAGGGAAGCAGGCCCACACCTGGGCCTCCAGAAGCTGTGGACAAGGAGCCAGGGCTTTACTCCGCCCTCCGCAGGGTCCAGCTCTTTCTCCTCGCCGGCCTGCACCCCAGGCCATGGCAGCCACATCGAGGGCCAAGAAATGGGGAGGCCCCTGCTCCTCACTCCCAGAGGGTACAAGTTGGAAGGCATTTTCTGAGCAGCACATCTCTACTCCGGGCAGAGGATTCAGCTACCATCGGCCCGGCCTTGATTTCAGGGAGCAAGCAGTTCTTTGGGCCTGTCCTGAATAGTAAAGCTTCCACGTACCCTTGTTTATCTGGGGAAATGCCTCCCAATTCTGAACAATTGACTTACGGGCTCTCCTTCTGAGAACAATGCCCATTCATAAGACGGGGACATTCTGTTCTGGTGACTCCCGGCTGGGTAGTCACAGCTCTCTCTCGGGAGAGGGAGGTGGGCGGGGTGTCACCCCCGCAAAGCCGGCTGTGTCCCAGTGTGTGCCCCGAACGTGAGCACACAGGGCTGACCTGGTGGGAACTGCCCAGGGGGACACACCCTGTGCGCGTGGCAGTGGCATGTCCTGCTCGCGCACCACCTGCCCTTCTCCCTGAGCTGAAGAGCGTCGGGTAACTGTGTCCTCTGCTAAGGTCACAGACCACACCTTCAGAAATCATCCAGGCCAGAAACGTTAAGAAAAGACTTCGCTCCGGACTTCCCTGGCGGCACGGTGGTTAAGAATCCTCCTGCCAATGCAGGAGACACGGGTTCGAGCCCTGGTCCGGGAAGATCCCACGTGCCGCGGAGCAACTAAGCCCGTGCGCCACAACTACTGAGCCTGAGCTCTACAGCCCATGCGCCATAACTACTGAGCCTGCGCTCTAGAGCCCGCGAGCCACAACTGCTGAGCCCATGTGCCACAACTACTGACGCCCGTGCACCTAGAGCCTGTGCTCTGCAACGAGAGAAGCCACCGCAGTGAGGAGTAGCCCCCGCTCGCCTCAACTAGAGAAAGCCGGTGCGCGGCCGCGAAGACCCAACATAGCCTAAATAAATAAATAAATAAATTTATAAAAAAACAAAAAGCAGGGGGAGGGAAATTGTTTGGAAATCAGAACACTGAGGTTTTCATTTTGGGGTTTTTTTTTTTGCTTTGCATGTAGAGAAATGCTTTATTTTTTTCTTTTAGTTTTTTTTTTTGAAATGTAATTGACACACACAGCGCTAAGTTTTAGGGGAACAGCATGATGACCTGACTTACACATATTGTGATGAGTTTAGTTAAATCCATCACCTAGGGACTTCCCTGGCAATACAGTGGTTAGGACTCCACGCTCTCACTGCTGGGGCCTGGGTTCAGTCCCTGGTCATGGAACAAAGATCCAGCAAGCCAGAAAGAAAAATCCGTCACCTCATAGAGACTTTCTTTATTTTTTTTAAAGAAATTTTTTAATTTTAATTTTTATTTATTTTTGGCTGCGTTGGGTCTTCATTGCTGCACGCGGGCTCTCTCTAGTTGCGGCGAGCGGGGGCTACTCTTCGTTGTCGTGCGCGGGCTTCTCATTGCGGCAGCTTCTCGTTGTGGAGCACGGGCTCTAGGCACACGGGCTTCAGTAGTTGCGGCACGCGGGCTCAGTGGTTGTGGCTCGCGGGCTCTAGAGCGCAGGCTCAGTAGTCGTGGCGCACGGGCTTAGTTGCTCCACGGCATGTGGGAGCTTCCCGGCCCAGGGCTCGAACCCGTGTCCCCTGCACTGGCAGGCGGATTCCTTTGCTCCGCGGCATGTGGGAGCTTCCCGGCCCAGGGCTCGAACCCGTGTCCCCTGCACTGGCAGGCGGATTCCTATCCACTGCGCCACCGGGGAAGGGAAGCCCTCTGACAGTCATCTTGAAGTTGGTCATTGGTGGTCTGAGCAGCAGCCTCTTGACTGTTTTAGGTACAATTAATCTTCAGTTCCAGGGTCGGTTTGTTTCCATTTCTTTGAGGCCAGTGCTTGGAATTGTGGCAGCTTATGTCATGGCTACAGTCTAGTCATCATGTAGATCACTTCTTCCACCTGGCGGGGGTATCAGTATCTATAAGACAGCTCGCAGGATATGGCTCAGATTATGATCTATAGCCCTTGAGGAGGAACTAAAGGTCCTTGACTATGCTTAATGACTAAACTATCATTATTTGGTCTCCTTTGACTGTTTTCCTTTGTTTCTGCATTTTCTCACGTCTCCAATTGAACTTATTCTTTGGCTAAAGTTTTTCCACAGACAGAAGGCAGGCTCAGGACATGGGGGACAAGGACCACAGGGTCCTGCTCCCTTTCAATACTATGTGCTGTTCACAGACATATATATGTATGCATGTGAAAATATCCAAAATTACTGAAAGGAATCACAAATTAGTGACAGTGCTCAGCTCTGGAGAGAGAAGGAAGGGAATAGGATTGTCTGTGAACCTCATAGAATGTTTCAACTTTATCTGTAACATTTTACTTCTTTTATGTAAGCGAAAAAAAGAAACAGCAAAGATTAGTTTTTATCAGCTCCGGGTGGTGGGAACTTCTCATATTACACTCTGACTTCTCTGTATTTTTTTCAAAAAGCACCATCCAGATCAGCGAGCCTGAGATGAAATCTTTTGTGTAAAAAAGCACCCATGTGCTTTAGCTCCCCGTGATCCATCTCTGGGCAGCTGGGGAGGGGACAAGGAAGTGGGGTCAGTGTGGGAGATGAATTTTCACTGCGCGTTCTTACTGTGTATATACTCAACCATTTGAACATACTGCTTAAAAGTAATAATTATAGGGCTTCCCTGGTGGCGCAGTGGTTGTGAGTCCGCCTGCCGATGCAGGGGACACGGGTTCGTGCCCCGGTCCGGGAAGATCCCACGTGCCGTGGAGCGGCTGGGCCCGTGAGCCATGGCCGCTGAGCCTGCGCGTCCGGAGCCTGTGCTCCGCAACGGGAGAGGCCACAACAGTGAGAGGCCCGCGTACCACACACACACAAAAATAATAATAATAATAATTATTATAATTATTATTATTATAAAGAGCAAGCAGGGCTTCCCTGGTGGTGCAGTGGTTAAGAATCTGCCTGCCAATGCAAGGGACACAGGTTCAAGCCCTGATACGGGAAGATCCCACATGCGCAGAGCAGCTAAGCCCGTGCGCCACAACTACTGAGCCTGCGCTCTAGAGCCCGTGAGCCACAACTACTGAACCCGCGTGCCACGACTACTGAGCCCACGTGCCGCAACTACTGAGCTTGTGCTCTAGAGCCTGCGAGCTACGACTACTGAGCCCATGTGCCACAACTACCGAAGCCCACGCACCTAGAGCCTGTGAGCCACAACTACTGAGCCCGCGTGCCACAGCTACTGAGCCCGCGCTCCTAGAGCCCCTGCTCTGCAACAAGAGAAGCCACTGCAATGAGAAGCCCGCGCACCACAACGAAGAGTAGCCCCCGCTCGCCACAACTAGAGAGAGCCCGCGCGCAGCAATGAAGACCCAATGCAGCCAAAGATAAATAAATAAATAAATTTATGTAAAAAATAATAATAATTAAAAAAATAAAGAACAAGCAAACAAAAAGCATGTTTTAAGAGCCTGTTTTACTTGCAGAGGAAGGTGAGCACAGGCCTGCCCTCTAGATCAAGAGGCCTCATGTTCCTGGAGAGAGAAAGGACCTCTGTGGGTTCTCAGAGACTTTGCCCAAGCAGGCAGGGACTGCTCGCCCTCCAACCTCACCCTTGCAGCGCGGGCCGTACTGAGAGTGGTGAGCAGCTGGGTTTTTTGTTTTTTTTAATTAAAAAAAATTTTTTTCTTTTATATTTTGGCCGCACCGTGTGGCATGTGGGATCCTAGTTCCCTGACCAGGGGTCAAGCCCATGACCCCTTCAGTGGAAGCGCAGTGTCCTAACCACTGGACCGCCAGGGAATTCCCGTGAGCAGCTATTAACATGCCAGTTATGTAGTGGATGGGCAGGAAAAAACACTGAAAAATGTCCACTATGGCAAAGGTAAATATATTTTAGTGTGGTCAGAGAGAAGCCCCTTGGCCAGGCAAACGTTCAGATGGTTGTCCTGTTCTCAGCCTCAGAGTCCTCAGCAAGAAAACAAAAACAAACCGTCCAATCGATGGAAAACAAACTGTAAAATCTAACAACAAACATGGAGGAAGCTTGAAGCTATTGTGCTGAGGGGAAGAAGTCAGTCACAGCAGGACAGATGCCGTGTGAGTCCACTTCTACAAGGTCCCCCAAAGAGAGTCACAGAGACAGGAAGCAGGGTGGTGGGTGCCCGGCGCTTGGGGAGAGGGAGGGGAAGTTGGTGTTTAACGCGGACAGAGTTTCAGTTGGAGAAGATGAAAAAATTCTGGAGGCGGATGATGGTGACGGTTGCACAACAGTGTGAATGTTCTTAATGCCACTGAGTCGTGCACTTAAAAAATAGTTAAAATGGTAAATGTTATCTTATTTGAGCACAATTTTTTAAAAAGCTGCCCATCCAGCTGATGGACTCTCAAAGGTGCAGGGCGTAACCAGTCTTGCACTGCCTCACGATCTTTAACCAAAGCAGCTTATATTTTTTTCCTACAAATTTCCTGACAACAGTGTGAAATACAACTTGGACATTCATATACAAATATATATATATACACACACACACAAATGTATGTTACTGTGACACGTGAGTAACATAACATATACATGTAAAATAAACAAAACAACAAAACCAAACTGAAAACAGCCAACGACACTCAAGCGCCAAAGGCAGTGAGTCTTCCTCAGACTCCGTCCCACGGGGCGGAAACATCCACCTGTTTTCTGGGTCCAGAGAGCAGAGCTGCAGCTGAGAGCCCTTCCCCCCACACCCATCCACACAAAGCTGCCCTCCCTCCGCAGCAGGTGGCTGGCGTCCCACTGTTCTGTGACCTTTCCACCGGTGCCCAGCTGGCTTTATTACCAAAGACGGTGTCATAGTCTATGTGCGCAAGCCTATCTGCAGCTTCGGGCTTTAGGGCGAGTCCTGATCTTTGGACGGGGAGTAGAACTGGAGCAGAGGGAGTCTGGTTTCTGGAAGAGATACCATGGTCGGCCGCCTGACGCCTGACGCCTGACGCCAGCCCAGCCCTGGTTTTGTAACTTGCTGCAGCGATGGCCCAACCCTGATGGCCTCAGGGTTCATCAGAACATTTTGCTCTGTTTTCGCTTTTGAAATAACCGTCTGAGTGGGAGCCCAGGTGGCTGTGGCTTGTCACCCCACACCGCCTTCACCAATGAGAGGGCCCCTGGGGGTGCCCGCTGAGGCCTGTCCTCTGGACCCTGAGCCTCCCACTGGGTACCAGGGGATCAGCACAGGCCTGATGACATGGAAACGTCACTGCCATCAGACTCAGAGCAGGGAGACGTGGAAACGCCTGATACTGCGTGGGAAACAGGTAAACTAGTTCTAATCTGGCTGGTCCTCCTCCTCCAAGACCTCTTCCTTCAGCTGCAGTTTATTTGGCTGCCATGTAGAAGCTGGGGAAGACAGACAGTGCTAACAATTTCAATCCTTGACACGTTTCGGGGTTTTGTATCAAATGATCTCTAATACTTTGTCAGAAACACCCCAAGCTTTTGTTGGGATACTGCCCTTCCCCAGACCAAAGAACCCCCCACACAGCTTGTTTTTTCCGGTGTCAGAAAAAGCGGGGCTCATTCTACAGTCTCACATTATCTCCAGAACTCAGGCCGGAAGGGACATTTGGCCTCTTCCACATCTCCCACACTCCAGTCTGACCCTCCTTCTGGAAGAACATGGACAGGCAGGTGCTAACATCACACCCCTCTCTGAGGGCGGAGGATCTGAGGGCAGAGGAGAACCAGCTCCTGGGAGCAAGAGTTAAACAAGAGAGAAGGGGCGCCGGCCCCTTGATGGGACCTTGCTTGGAGGCAGAGGGGTCTTCACCTTGGAGGTGCCGCGTCGTCACCTTCTCGTCACTGGCTTTCGGCTCTGACCGTCTGCCCTCGTGTCACTGCGGGCAGCGGTCTGCACGGCCCCGCGGGCTGGCACCCTCTCCCCCATTCACGCTCCTGTTTTCACCCTCGCTCCTCACATCAGCAGTTCACGTCTTACGAAACTAGTCAATGGAGGAAATTCCCTGGCGGTCCAGTGTTCAGACTCTGTGCTTCCATTGCAGGGGGCACGGGTTCAATCCTCCGTCAGGGAACCAAGATCCTGCAAGCGCGGCCGAAACATAACAAAAAATTAGTCAATGGAGGAAATCCCAAAGATTTATCCATTGATTCACATATATATTCTGAGCATAAAATTTAAAAATCACTAAAGGTTTGGACTTCCATTAATTGAAGAGATGACATAATTTATTTTTTATTTGTTAAATTTAATTTTTATTTTATATTCGAGTATAGTTGATTGACAATGTTGTGTGCGTTTCAGGTGTACAGCCAAGTGATGCAGTTATACATATACCTATATCCATTCTTTTTCAGATTCCTTTCCCATATAGGTTATTACCGGATACTGAGTAGAGTTCCCTGTGCTCTACAGTTGCTGTTTATCTATGTTATTTATAGTAGTGTGTGTATGTTAATCCCAAACTCCTAATTTATCCCTCCCCTGCTACGTTTCCCTGAAGCGATGACAACATTTACATCTCACTTGAAAAGACTACTCATTTAGTTTTCTCACTTTGACAGCGTTGTATTTTTTTCTTTCCATATGAAGCTGGCGTGTTACCTGATGTACGCCACTGGGGTACAGTGTTCTGAGTCATGAGTCCACGATGGCCGCTACACGTGGTGCCTGGTGAAAGGTCCACTCGGTATCTGGCTGCGCCCTCACCCACAAAGCTGCATCTCTCAAACAGAAGCCACTCCTACTATGACACTGTTACTATGGTAAATATCAGAAAAATGCATGCAAGAGAAACATTTCTCCTTAATTCATGACATTATCTTTGATGTTACTTCAGACAGAATGCTCCTTTCTGACTTACCCTGAATTCCAAGCTGGAGTTAAATTCGTGAGGACAGAAAAGCTGAATACGTGCGTCAATTTGTCAGAATCTAGAGGTGGGAGAATGCAGAGCAAACACGGTGGGTACCCTTCCGCGGAGCCGGTGTGCAGCCCCAATAAAACCCACGTCTTAGCGGGATTATTTACACAATACAGATGATATCAGGCCAAGATTTTAGATTGTGCTTCAGACTCCATAATTCTTCTTAAAATATATAGAGGTGTAAAATCTTCAGAAATTTATAAGCTATTTTAATAATTTAAGCACAGATAATAACATATAAAACACAAACAACATCACCACCACCGCTAGTCTCACAACCCTAGGTTTATCATGGTTACGCTCTTGCTACATATGCCCATCATCTTTTTTTCCTCCAAGGAAATAAAACATTGTGAATGTCGCTAAAAATCCCTTTAGCCAGGGCTCTCAGTCCTCTTCCCTTTCTCTCGCCATTCTACAAGCTGGCATGTTTTTCTTTTTAATTCAAATCAATGCCGTTTTGCACTTCATGTTGTTTTGCAACTCGGTGTGAGTCCCCTGTGCTTTTGAGATCTGTGCACACGCTGTTCTGCATGGATGCAGTTTATCCTTTTTAATGATACGTAGTATTGCAACGTATGCACACACGCATTTATGTATCCATTCCTCCACCGGTGCATTGTTTGGTTGTTTCCAGTCCTGTTTTTTGTTTTGTTTTTTTTTTATTTTTACCGGAGTATAGTTGCTTTGCGATGTTGTGTTAGTTTCTGCTGTACAATGAAGTGAATCAGCTATATGTATACCTATATCCCCTCCCTCTTCAGCCTCTGTCCCTCCTCCCCCATCCCACCCATCTAGGTCAACACAGAGCACTGAGCTGAACTCCCTGTGCTGTACAGCAGGTTCCCACTAGCTATCTATTTTACACATGGTGGTGTATTTATGTCAATCCTAATCTCCCAATTCGTCCCACCCTCCCCTTCCCCCCGCCCTGTGTCCACATGTCCGTTTTCTACGTCTATATCTCTATCCCTGCCCTACAAATAGGTTCATCTGTACCATTTTTCTAGATTCCACATATATGCATTAATGTACGATATTTCTTTTTCTCTTTCTGGCTAACTTCACTCTGTATGACAGACTCTAGGTCCATCCACATCTCTACAAACGACCCAATTTTGTTCCTTTTTATGACTGAGTAATATTCCATTGTATACATGTACCACCTCTTCTTTATCCATTCATCTATCGTTGGACATTTACGTTGTTTCTATGTCCTGTCCCGGCTATTGTAAATAGTGCTGCAGTGAACATTGTGGTACACATGTCCTTTCAAAGTATGGTTTTCTCAGGGTATAAGCCCAATAGTGGAATTGCTGGGTCATATGGTAGTTCTATTTGTAGTTTTTTAAGGAACCTCCATACTGTTCTCCATAGCGGCTGCATCAATTTACATTCCCACCAACAGTGCAAAAGTGTTCCCTTTTCTCCACACCGTCTCCAGCATTTATTGTTTGTAGATTTTTTGATGATGGCCATTCTGACTGGTGTGAGGTGATACCTCATTGTAGTTTTGTTTGTTTGTTTTTTAACTTATTTTATTTTTATTTATTTTTGACTGCATTGGGTCTTTGTTGCTGTGCGTGGGCTTTCTCTAGCTGTGGAGAGCGGGGGCTACTCTTCGTTGCGGTGCGTGGGCTACTCTTTGCAGTGGCTTTTGCTGCGGAGCACGGGCTTTAGAGAGCAGGTTCAATAGTTGTGGCGCACGGGCTTAGTTGCTCCGTGGTATGTGGGATCTTCCCAGACCAGGGCTCGAACCCGTGTGCTCTGCATTGGCAGGAGGATTCTTAACCACTGTGCCACCAGGGAAGTCCCTCATTGTAGTTTTGATTTTCATTTCTCTAATAATTAGTGATGTTGAGCATCTTTTCATGTGCCTCTTGGCCATCTGTATGTCTTCTTTGGTGAAATGTCTATTTAGGTCTTCTGTCCATTCTTTAATTGGGTTGTTTGTTTTTTTGATATTGAGCTCCATGAACTGCTTGTATATTTTGGAGATTAATCCTTTGTCCATTGCTTCATTTGCAAATATTTTCTCCCATTGGGAAGGTTGTCTTTTCATCTTGTTTATGGTTTCCTTAGCTGTGCAAAAGCTTTTAAGTTTCATTAGGTCCCATTTGTTTATTTTTGTTTCTATTTCCATTACTCTAGGAGGTGGATCAAAAAAGATCTTGCTGTGGTTTATGTCAAAGAGTGTTTTTCCTATGCTTTCCTCTAAGAGTTTTATAGTGTCTGG
>NC_041219.1:54154806-54157059 GCF_002837175.3 Physeter macrocephalus | reverse complement strand
GTAGCTGTCCAGTTTTCCCAGCACCACTTATTGAAGAGGCTGTCTTTTCTCCATTGTATGTTCTTGCCTCCTTTGTCATAAATTAGGTGACCATATGTTCATGGGTTTATCTCTGGGCTTTCTATCCTGTTCCATTGATCTATATTTCTGTTTTTGTGCCAGTACCATATTGTCTTGATTACTGTAACTTTGTAGTATAGTTTGAAGTCGGGGAGCCTGATTCCTCCAGCTCTGTTTTTCTTTCTCAAGATTGCTTTGGCTATCTGGTGTCTTTTGTGTTTCCATACAAATTGTAAAATTTTTTTGTTCTAATTCTGTGAAGAATGCCATTGGTAGTTTGATAGGGATCGCACTGAATCTGTAGATTGCTTTGTGTAGTATAGTCATTTTCACAGTATTGATTCTTCCAATCCAAGAACATGGTATATTTCTCCATCTGTTTATGTCATCTTTGATGCACATATCATATTTATATATCCATTCCTCTACTGATGCATTGTTTGGTTGTTTCCAGTCCTCTTGCCATTACAAAGGCTGGTCCATGAACATTGCTGTACAAGTTTTCCAGTGCACCATGCAGTATCATGTTACTCAGCATCCCTCCCCTCCTCCTGAAGAATACAAGCACCTTAGCATCCTTTAAGTCTATACACACCACCCTCTCTTACATGCTATTTTGTGAGGTACTTTAGTTCCACTTCTTAATATATATTCATCATCAATATAATATACAGTTATACAGTGAATGCATATTTAGATTTATTTAAAGTTTTACCTATTTCTGGGAATTCCCTGACGGTCTAGTGGTTAGGGCTTCACACTCTCACTGCCAAGGGCCCGGGTTCAATCCCTGGTTGGGGCACTAAGATCCCACAAGCTGCCACGTGGCCAAAAGAACAACCAACCAACCAAAAAAAAAAAAAAAAACAAATAAAGTTTTACCTGTTTCTTTGGTCACGATTCTTTCTATCTTTCTATTTTTTTTGGAGGGGTCATTTATTTATTCAGTTTTGTGTATATTCACATAGATGTGTGTGAGAAATAGATCATATAGGTAAAATACATAAAAACATGCACATACTACAGTATTTAGTATGAATAATATTTAGTATTTAGTATGAATAATATGATGTCTGAGATACACTTCAAGATAATCTGGGAGGGGGGCTTCCCTGGTGGCGCAGTGGTTGAGAGTCCGCCTGCCGATTAAATAAAAAAAATAAAATTAAAAAAATAAATAAGATAATCTGGGAGGGGAGGAAGTGGGTGAGGGCATAGATGAAATAAAGTTGGTTGTTACTACAGTATTTAATATGAATAATATTTAGTATTTAGTATGACTAATATGATGTCTGAGATACACTTCAAGATAATCTGGGAGGGGAGGAAGTGGGTGAGGGCATAGATGAAATAAAGTTGGTTGTATACTGGTAATTATTAAAGCTGGGTATGGATACAGGGAGCTTATACCATTTGCTCTATTTTTGTACACGATTAAAAATTTTCATACATGTTAAAGAATTGAGAAAAAAAGAAAAGGCACCATACTGGCAGCAGAGGTCCTTTCCCCGCTCCCCAAGCTCACCCAGCAGTGGTTTAGCTCTGTCACTTTTTGCAAGTTACTTCCCTCCTCTGGGCCTCAATTTCCTTCTCTTTGAAACGATCAAGTTGGACCATATGATATTTAAGACCCCTTCCTGCTTTGACATGGTAAGAGATATCACAGGGCTTTTTTGTTGTTGCTGTTTCTGTTTTTCATTGAGATATAATGTACATGCCACATAATTCACCATTTTAAGGTGTACAGTTCAGTGGTTCTTAGTCTGTTCACAAGGTTGTGCAACCATCTTCACCAGCTAATTATAGAACGTGTTCATCACCCCAAAAAGGAATCTGATACCGGCCAGCAGTCACTCTCCGTTCTCTTACCCCAGACCCTGGCATCCACTAATCTATAATACTTTCTGTCTCTATGGACTCACCTATTCTGGACATTTCATATGAATGGAATTATAGCATATGCGGCCTTTTATGACCGGCTTCTTTCACTTAGTGTAATGTTTTCAAGGTGCATCCATGCTGTAGCATTTATTAGTACTTAATTTCTTTTTAATTCATTTGGAAGGTAATCCGGGCAGCAGTTTATAGAATGGTTTGGATCGTGGTGAGATTGGTGGCAGCGAGACCAATTAGCAACTTATCGCAGGAGCCCTAGAAGAAGGTGCCCCTTAATAGGGGTGAGGTCTGATAAAG
>NC_041219.1:54109039-54154439 GCF_002837175.3 Physeter macrocephalus | reverse complement strand
TTTTTTTTTTTTTAACATCTTTATTGGAGTATAATTGCTTTACAATGGTGTGTTAGTTTCTGCTTTACAACAAAGTGAATCAGTTATACATATACATATGTTCCCATAGGGAAAGTAGAGTATAACAGAGAGATCCAGAGCTCTACAGAGTACAAACAGCTGTCCTTAGCATCAGCACAGTTCTAGGGGCATTTCCTGTTGTCTGCTTCTGTTGTTAACAAGATCTTCTAAAATCATTGCTCTGGACTTTCCATCTCCAGATTTTCTAGAGGGCCAATTTAATCACTGGTCCCTCCTGGGTCATCTATCCAGTTGGCACGGTGGTAACCCAGCTGGGTTTGCACTTGCTTTCAACATTACCCTGGCGTGTTCTCAGGTTATTTTCATCCATGCCCTGTGTGTGAGTTTCCCTTTCCCAAATTGTTGTGGATTGGATTATAGCTTTTTTCTTAATGGGCTAAATTTAAAGGAACAGCAGCCAGTTAGAGATGCCACATTGCTTATTCAATTGAAGAGTGAACTGAAAAACAGTAGGACTAGGAAGATAAGAAGTTTGTTGGGAAAGAACTCGAATAACTTGATCTGAGAATGCGTGAACATGATGTGGGCGTGGGGAGCAGGAGTCATCAGGGAAGTAAGGCAAATGCTTCCTGCCTTTTCCTCACCAAACCTGCAACATCCTTATAGATTTTGCTTTAACCTCCTTATACTCCGGTCTGTGCTTCTCTGATAGCTGGTTTTGTTTATTACACGACAACTGGCATTCCTCCTATTTCACGTTTTTGGTGTGTTTGTTCCACAGTAACTTTTTATTTTATTTTAATTTTTTTGGCCATGCCGGGGGGACTGTGGGATCTTAGTTCCCCGACCAGGTATCAAACCCGGGCCCTCGGCAGTGAGAGCACCAAGTCCTAACCGCTGGACCGCCAGGGAACTCCCCACAGTAACTTTAAATTCACACACTTGATGCCCTAGCATTGTTGTTCCATATGAAATACTCAACAAATCTAGTTGAATAAGTGAACGAACGAGTGAACGCCATTAAAAAGAAGTGGAATGAAGAAAAAGAAAAAGAAAAAAAAATAAGAGAATTTGAATGATATTTTTTAGATCACATTGCGTTCACCATTAACAAGTATCAAGATCTCTGTGTCTTCTTTGTCTGCTTTCCTTCTCCCTATCCACATTTACTAAGGACTCAGTGCAGGCCAAGCACCGTGTTCTATGCTGAAAATTACAGTGATTTGCTCTTTCATCTTGAAATACTTTGGCAGTTGATGAAAAGCTTTAAAGTTTGTTATTTAAAATTAGCCAGTTCTGGGACTTCCCTGGTGGTGCGGTGGTTAAGAATCCGCCTGCCAATGCAGGGGACACGGGTTCTATCCCTGATCCGGGAAGATCCCACATGCCGAGGAGCAACTAAGCTCGTGCGCCGCAACTACTGAGCCTGCGCTCTAGAGCCCGCGAGCCACGACTACTGAGCCCTCGAGCCGCAACTACTGAAACCCGTGTGCCTAGAGCCCATGCTCCGCAACAAGAGAAGCCACCGCAATGAGAAGCCTGCGCACCGCAACGAAGAGTAGCCCCCCGCTCCCCACAGCTAGAGAAAGCCCGCGTGCAGCAACGAAGACCCAACGCAGCCAAAACAAAAACCTAAATGGCAAATATTAAAAAAAAAAAAAAAAAAATGAGCCAGTTCTTGGACTTGGTGATGTGGTGCGAGTGTAAGTCTTACAGTTTGACTGTTGCTCTGAGTCTACCCTTCACAGAGCCATTAGCTTTTAAACAATCCTTTTGTCTTTTGGTAGCGGTAGCCATTTTACACTTTTAAGCAACTAGTGCCTGGAGCAGGCTTTCTTAACCTGGGATTGAGTCATAAAGTTCAACTGAGGTCTCGGAGGAGCAGGGACAGTCCTCTGGCAATTTGTAAATATGTGTGTATATATTTAGTTTTCTGCGGGTTATAGATTCTCAAAGGAGTCTATAACGCCAAAAATGTTCAGAGCAACTCTGTTTACCTTGCTTCCTTAAGCTCCAGGCATAGTGTGCCCTTTGCTACATAGTCTGCTGGTTAAGTGCTTGGGTAATATAGTCATAGCCCCTGCGTCTGAACCCTGGCTCTGCTATTTAATAGTTGTGTGACCTTAAACAAGTCACCGAAACCCTCCGTGCCTCAATTTCTTCATCTGTAAAATGGAGATAGCAATAGTACTATGTCATGAGGTTGTGCTGAGGATTACATGAGTATATACATAACTCAGGAAATGCTCAGCACATGGTAAACGTTCTATATATATATTAGCTATCGTTACTATAATTATTACATAGACGTGCCACTGATGATAATGATGGTGAAAATCATGATGACTGACACCTTCCTGAAGCCACTTGAGTTGAACGAGAAGGAACGGCCACAAGAAATGCCGAATAACCAGCTGACTCTTCCGGATAAAGCTAACACAGCTTTTCCCTTGACGGCCAGCCAGGCTCTTAAGCTTGGGCTATCTGACTTGACGGCGGAGATGAGTATGTTCAATTACGACGGCAATTAAAGTGGAAAAAGCAATTTGGTTTTTAGACTTAACTAAAATGTATACTGGTTCTATTTTTCAGTCTGGTTTGGAAATGATAGATTGCCACGGTTCTGGTTTCTCAGCCCGTGGAATGAGCATTGTTGATGCCCCACCAGTGATGAACGACGGATGGGGAAACGTGAACTTTTGATGAGCCGTCCTGAAGCTCCTCTCTTCCGGTCCTCCCACAAGATACTGTGACAATCTAACATTTTCTTTAAGCCCACACCTCCAGCCGCTGACGTCAACTGCTAAATGGGTTCATCGAACTAGATTAGATTAGAACTTGTTCCAAAGGTCTTTAACTTTGTCCAGGTTTCAGTGACCAAAGTTTTCTTTAGAGAGTTCAATTTCAGGGACTTCCCTGGCGGTCCAGCAGCTAAGACCCGCACTTCCACTGCAGCGGGCACGGGTTCCATCCCTGGTCGGGGAGCTAAGATCTCCCATGCCACACGGTGCGGCCAAAACAAAAAAAAAGGAGAGCTGAATTTCAGGGTTACCTATTTACCTCTGTTGGGCCGAATTGGCCTTCCCCCAAAGGCCTGAGAGCGATATTTTCCCCAGGTATTATTTTTGAGGCCTCTACTTTTTTTCTTTATCCCTTCCTTGCACAAGTAATTCCCAATCCTGGCCACAACCCCTCTAGCAATGGCTGCATCTCTCCCTGAGCTCTCCCTTTGGAAACAAACACTCAGGGAAACCCTGATCCTAGAGTGTCAAGTAGAAATTGTGCAGAGTGATTTTATTCAGTTGCTGGCTGTCCATCACACCTAAAGTCCAATAGATCTATAGATAAATGCCTGAATATATTCAGGAGTGGAAGATTGAAGGCTAAGAGCTAACCCCCATTGCTGTGTTTTTCAAAATGTGGTCCATGGGGACAGAAAGCACCAGCTATGTAATTTGCAAGACCCAGCATCAAATGGAAGTCCAGGGCCTCTTGTTCAGAATTTCAGGACAGGGACAAGAGAACACTAAACCACGTGTGTGTCCTTTTGCGTACAGGGCCCTGTGCCAGTGTGCAGGAGGGACAGCCAGGAAGCCGAGCCTGCATGGGGCCCGTGGTATCAGAGTCACTAGAATACGACAGGTAAAAAACTGATTTCTGGGACTTCCCCAGCAGTCAAGTGGTTAGGGCTCCACACTTCCACTGTAGGGGCCCCAGGTTCGATCCCTGGTCAGGGAATTAAGATCCCGCATGCCACGCAGTGAGGCCAAAAAAAAAAAATATTTTTTTAAATCTGGACCTTCCTTGGTGGCACAGTGGTTGGGAAACTGCCTGCCAGTGCAGGGGACACGGGTTCGAGACCTGGTCCAGGAAGATCCTACATGCTGCAGAGCAACTAAGCCTGTGCATCACAACTACTGAGCCTGCGCTCTAGAGCGCACGAGCCACAACTACCGAGCCCGCGTGCCACAACTACTGAAGCCCACGTACCTAGAGCCTGTGCTCTGCAACAAGAGAAGCCACTGCAGTGAGAAGCCCGCACACCACAACGAAGAGTAGCCCCCGTTCACCGCAACTAGATAAAGCCCGCACGCAGCAACGAAGACCCAATGCAGCCAAAGATAAATAAATTTAAACAAGCAAACAAACAAAATCTGATTTCTGAGGCCTAACAGGGTTAATGAATCAGAATCTCTGGGGACAGTGTTTGGGAATTGACATCCTTTTTTTTTTTCCCCCTGTGTTTATAAGTAAAATTTTAGTGGAACATAATCATGCTCATTTGTTTTCATATTGTTTATGGCCACTTTTTCACTATGCTAGTAGTTAAATAGCTAGGATTGAAACTCTGTAGTCAACAAGACCTATTTATTCCTTGGCCCTTTAGAGAAAGTTTGTTGACCCCTGATGTAATAAAATAAACCTATGCCTGGAAAAAAAAACCCCAAAACTTTGCTTTTTTTTATTTCACTTTCTATTTTCTATTTTTTTTTTGTTGTTGTTGTTGTTAAGACTAGGTACCTTGGGCTTCCCTGATGGTGCAGTGGCTAAGAATCCGCCTGCCAGTGCAGGGGACACGGGTTCGAGCCCTGGTCTGGGAAGATCCCACGTGCCGTGGAGCGACTAAGCCTTTGCTCCACAACTACTGAGCCTGTGCCCTAGAGCCCACGAGCCACAAGTACTGAGACTGTGTGCCACAACTACTGAAGCCTGCACGCCTGGAGCCCATGCTCTGCGACAAGAGAAGCCACCGCAGTGAGAAGCCTGTGCACCGCCATGAAGACCCAATGCAGCCAAAAATAAATAAATACAATAACTAAATTAAAAAAGAAAAGACTGCGTACATTTAAGACATTGGCAATGGTCATATAATTTTGCTTTTATAGTTTCTAGAGGTATGTAAGCCATTTTCACCTGGTATTCTTGTGATTTTCTTAAATTTTTTAAATTTCATTTTTATTTTATATTGGAGTACAGTTGATTTACAATGTTGTGTTACTTTCAGGTGTACAGCAAAGTGAATCAGTTCTACATATATATTTAAATATTTCCATTCTTTTTCAGATTCTTTTCCCATATAGGTTATTACAGCATACTGAGTACAGTTCCCTGTGCCCTACAGCAGGTCCTTGTTGATCACCTATTTTATATATAGTGGTGTGTATCTGTTAATCCCAAACTCCTCCTGTATCCCTCCTGGGAATCGACATTCTTAACACGCCCTCCAGGTGCTGATTTTGTACACAAAAGTTTGAAAAGCTCCGCCTCTTTTCCTCATTTTCTTGGGGAGAAGAAACCGCAATTGTAGTAACAGGGAGTGAGGACGTCCTTCAACTTTCCTTCTCCCTTTCCTCTTCTGTTCTGCTCTGATTGGGCATGTCAGAGCACGCCCGGCAGGGCTGACGAAACCATCAGACAGAAAGTTGGAGGGGAGGGGGGAGACTCTGGACGGTCTGGGCCTTGTTCTGCAGGGATCACGTCTTCCCCAGAGCCCCCTTCTCCTCCCGGTTTGCTTTTACTTCTAACCTAAAGCAACAGAACAGGACAAAGTGCCAGTGAGACAAGCTCTGAAAACCACCCCAACCCATAGCTCCCTCCTCAGTGACTCTCTGGTCACATGCATCAGAACTCAATTCCGGATCAGTCCTGTTCCCTCCATAGTAAATGCCAGTTCTTGGGACTTATGTCTGCAAATTGTCACTTTACCGAATTGCAAGCCCCAGGGCTCTGGGTTCGTTCCCATATGCTGATGAGAGAATTCTTATCAAATTACCCTTGAAACTGAGAAGGACCTTGTGGGGCTCCCAGGCATGGAGGTCATTTTGTCCCTCATTTCTTTTTTTAAAAATTTATTTATTTTATTTATTTTTGGCTGCATCGGGTCTTCGTTGCTGCACACAGGCTTTCTCTAGTGGCTGCGGTGAGCGGGGGCTACTCTTCGTTGCAGTGTGCTGGCTTCTCATCGCGGTGGCTTCTCTTGCTGTGGAGCATGGGCTCTAGGCGCGCAGGCTCAGTAGTTGTGGAACGCGGGCTCAGTAGTTGTGGCTCACGGGCTCTAGAGCGCAGCCTCAGTAGTTGTGGCGCACGGGCTTAGTTGCTGCGCGGCATGTGGGATCTTCCTGGACCAGGGCTCAAACCCGTGTCCCCTGCATTGGCAGGCAGACTCCCAATCACTGTGCCACCAGGGAAGTCCCTGAAGAGACTATTTTAGATAGACATTCCCAAAACGTAATTATTCCCAAAGAGTTTATCTAAAAGCTCTTATCTCATTTAGTTCTATTTTATTTATCTGAAAGTTTCATCATACCAAGTTATTTTTCTTGTTGACAAACTTTGTAACAGGAATAATAAGATGTAGTTTGATTCCTAGTAAACCTACAATAAAAGTAATGTACTTAATGTAGATGACTCTAAAGGCATGCCTGTATTAATTAAACTGAAATGGAGCAGGACCCTGTGGGGCCCTCTCAGGTACAAATCCTTTCTGTGACCCCTGTTTCTTGTTCCTAGGAAATAGGCTTCATTCAGCCTCCTTGACCTTCCCTGAGTTCCAAAGGGCAGAATTGACAGTAGCTAATCAGGGAAGGGAAGGAATGCGGAAACAAAGGAGGAGCAGTCAAGAAACAATAGTGCAGCCCGGGGACAGGTCCTGGTTCCTCCACCATCACCCCCTCAAGGAATATACTTAACAATACCTTTGAGTCTTTCTGTAGGAACTAACAGGATGGAAGTGGAGGATGGTAACTTCAGGCTGAGCACAAGATTTTTATTTTATTTTATTATATTTTTATTTTTGGCTGCGTTGGGTCTTCGTTGCTGCGTGCGGGCTTTCTCTAGTCGCGGCAAGCGGGGGCTACTCTTTGTTAGCGGTGTGCGGGCTTCTCACTGCGGTGGCTTCTCTTGTTGCGGAGCACGGGCTCTAGGCACGTGGCTTCGGTAGTTGTGGCCCACGGGCTTTGTTGCTCCCCGGCATGTGGGATCTTCCCGGAGCAGGGATTGAACCCATGTCCCCTGCATTGGCAAGCAGATTCTTAACCAGTGCGCCACCAGGGAAGTCCTGAAAACAGACTAACTTTATAAAAGTTTTATGTAAGTCACATGGTAACCACAAAACAAAAAAGATAAAGAGAAACAAATCAAAGCACACCACCATAGAAAATCATCAAATCACAAAGGAGGAGACAAGAGAGGAACAAAGGAATTACAAAACAGCCAGAAAACAATGAACAAAATGGCAATAGTAAGTCCAAAGCTTTCAGTGGATATTAAACAACATGCTAATGAGCAACCAATGGGTCAAAGAAGAAATCAAAAGAGAAGTTTAAAAATACCTGGAGACAAATGAAAATGGAAACAAAACATACAAAACTTATGCAATGCAGCAAAAGCAGTTCTAAGAGGGAAGTTTATAGCAGTAAACACCTACATTAAGAAAAAAGAAAGAATTCAAATGAATCACCTAACTTTACACCTAAAGGAGCTAGAAAAAGAAGAACAAACTAAGCCCAAAGTTAGTTGAAGGAAGAAAATCACAAAGGTCAGAGTGAATAATCAATGAAATAGAGATTAAAAGACAATAGAAAAGATCAAAGAAACTAAGAGGTATTTTTTTGAAAAGATAAACAAAATAGACAAACTTTTAGCTAGACTTTCCAAGAGAAAAAAGAGAGTGGACTCAAGTTAAATTATAAATAAAAAAGGATCATGAAACTTCTATGAACAATTATACACCAATCTATTGGACAACCTAGAAGAAATGGATATACTCCTAGAAACATACAATCTACCAAGAATGAATCTTGAAGAAGTAGAAAAATCTGAACAGATCAATTTTTAGTAAGGAGATTGAATCAGTGATCAGAAACCTCCCGACAGGGGCTTCCCTGGTGGCACAGTGGTTGAGAGTCTGCCTGCCGATGTAGGGGACGCGGGTTCGTGCCCCAGTCCAGGAGGATCCCACATGCCGTGGAGCGGCTGGGCCCGTGAGCCATGGCCGCTGAGCCTGCGCGTCCGGAGCCTGTGCTCTGCAACGGGAGAGGCCACAGCAGTGAGAGGCCTGCATACAGCAAAAAAAAAAAACCCAAAACCTCCCGACAAACCAGCTGGCTTCACTGGTTAATTCCACCACACATTTAAAGAAGAATTAATACCAATGCTTAAACGCTTCCCAAAAATAGAAGAGGGAACACTTCCAAACTCATTTCAAGAAGCCAGCATCACCTGATACCAAATAAGACAAGGACGCTCCAAGAAAAGAAAATTATAGGCCAATATCCCTGATGAACATAACTGCAAAAAACCCTCAACAAAATACTATCAAATTCAGCTGTACATTGAAAAGGATCATATTCCATGATCAAGTGGGATTTATTCCAGGGATGCAAGGATGGTTCAGCATTCACAAATTGACCAATGTGAGAGACCACATTAACACAATGAGGGATAAAAATCATATGATCATCTCAATGGATGCAGAAGAAGCAACTGGCAAAATTCAGATCCTTTTATGTTAAAAACTTTCAGCAAACTTGCTATAGGGGGAATGTACTTCAACATAATACAGGCCATAGAAAAGTGGTTGCCAGGGGCTGGGGGTAGGGGGTAGGAAGAGATTGGTAAAAAGGTACAAACTTTCAGGTATAAGATGAATCAGTTTGAGGATATTATGTAACACATGGTGACTATAGTTGGTAACAGCGGATTGAATAATTGAAATTTTCTAAGAGAGTAGAAGATAAATGTTCTCACACACACACACACAAAAGTAAATATATGAGGTATTGATATGTTAATTAACTCGATGGGGGGAACCCTTTTGTACTAAGGTGCATGTAAAGTATACTTCAATAAAGCCTATTTCTATAAACTACACAGGATGTTCCGAAAAGATGCTAATCCACACCCACATACACGTCACCCTGGATTAATAAATGTTAAACATTTTCGTCTTTTGCTTTAGCTTTTCTCACATAGAAGAAACGAAATATTACTGATAAAGGTGAAGTTTTCTTAGTTCCCAGACCTATTTCCTACCTCTCCCCACTGTCAAGCACGTTCATAACGTTGTGTGTTTCCTTTCTGTACAGTAAAAAAAAAAAATGTATTAACAAATGCCTTCATTTCATCGTTGAAGATACTGAAGCTTAGCGAGAACTAAGGCACAGGCCATAGTTAAACAGTGAGGCAGTAGCACAGCTGGTAATGATGCTCTTTCCCCAGAGCTGTTACCTAACCTGTGTTTCAGGAGCTGCTAATGTAATTTACATAACTACGAGAATGTTCATACTGCTCTTTATCCTTGGTTTGAAACGTGACTACTACGTAGCACAAATGGGAATTTAGTGGGTTGTGACGTTTCTCCGAGTGTTTAAAATGGACTGCTTGGAAACTTTCAAATCCAAGATGGATGTGATTTTTATCACTATAGCTATTTGATATCAGTTTAATGACCAGCCAGAATACAGATATTTATGTATTTCCCTCTAAATTTGCCATAGAGATTACTAGATTAGTTTCAAAGCAGCTAACACCATGGAATCCCAATGCTTCAAAATCCAATTAGTTTGGACTTCCCTGGTGGCACAGTGGTTAAGAATCTGCCTCTGCCTGCCAATGCAGGGGACACAGGTTCGAGCCCTGGTCCGGGAAGATCCCACACGCCGCGGAGCAACTAAGCCCATGCACCACAACTACTGAGCCTGTGCTCTAGAGCCCGCAAGCCACGACTACTGAGTCTGTGCGCCACAACTTCCACAGCCTGCGCGCCTAGAGCCCACGCTCCGCAACAAGAGAAGCCACCGCAATGAGAAGCCCGCGCACCACAACGAAGAGTAGCCCCACTCGCGGCAACTAGAGAAAGCCCGCGTGCGGCTACGAAGACCCAACGCAGCCAAAAATAAAAATAAAATAAAATAATAAAAAGCTTGTGTTAAAGAAAAAAATCCAATTAGTTGGCTGCATTTCACAGTTTCTTTTACATTGAAGGGGTACAGAACACACAACCCCAAAATACACCACTTTGGCATACTGATTATTTTGAGCTGAGGGCACTTGGGAAATAGCAGATGCAGGAAGGGTTCTCTGTCCTACCTCCCCCTTTCTACCTGAAACCAGGTCATAACATTTCCCATGAAAAAGGTACCTCCCTGTACCAGGAAGAGAGCATTCTTTATTTTTTTCTACCAGTTTTATTGAGATATAATTGACATTTAACATTGTATAAGTTTCAGGTGTGCAACATGATGGGTCTGTAGAACATTCTTAGACTGGGAGTTGACCTAAACCAAAATGGACCTGTGCCAAGAACCCTACTAAAGTAGCCTGATATTCCATGAGTTCCCCCCTCCCCATATATTGCCTAGGCGCTGTCCCCCAATTTACTGTCCCTAGTGCAAGCTACTTTGTCTTGCCACATCCCCACAATTTTTTGTTCTTTATGTAAAAAGGTATGTAAGCTTTTGGCTCTAATGTCCTCCTCAGGTCTTCATTTTCCTTCTGAAGACTCCTGTGGGCATGTAAAAACATTAAATTTATAAACTTTTCTCTTGTTAGTAATGTCTTATCTCAGTTTACTTCTTAGGCCAGCCGCAGAACCTAAGAGGGTAGAAAGAAATTTTTCCTCTCCTACAACATATGTATGAGACAAACACAAGGACTGGTTTGACATTTCTTGCTCTTTTTTTTATGGTCCATCTTTCACTTTGTCCAGATTTTTTCCCCTCAGTTCTAATGTTTATATTTCAGCAGCTTATAGATACTGTGGGAGAAGAGAAGAGTCTAGGTTGGTTTTAGGTATTTCGTAATGATGAAGCTGTTAATCTCCTTTCGTAATTCTTTTTGTTTGTTTTTGGAAAGCGGTAGACACAGTTCTTTCAAAGAAGACTGCTAATTTTGATTGTCACTAGCAGAATAATTTGTCTCTTTTTTCTCCTTAAAAATAGCAATTGTTCTGATTAGAAAAATAATATAATTTCTATTTTCTTTATTGGAGAAGGAAAACAAAACAAAACAAACCAGTTGGGACTCCAAGCTTAAATTCACAATGGGGTCTGGAGCGTTTTCTTTGTCCTTTAGCATTTGAAAGCTGCACCTTCATTTGCTGGTCGCTCTGGTTACCTCTTCAGTTCTCATTGACTGTTGACTTGCAGATCACAATGCAGGCTGAGTCTGTCCCCAGAGCAAGTCCATCATCACCATTTCTGCAGCATACTGTCGCCTCATTCTGGGGTGCCACTGACGCCTCATTCTGGGGTGGCCGAAACCGGATTACGAATGTCACTTACCCAGTGATGCGCCTCTCTGTCAACAACATCCGATCATTGCAGAGATGACCACATCAGACTAGCTGTGCCTCAGGGCACTGTTGGGTCACTGGTGACTAGTATGGGGGATAGGAGTGGAAGGGACTCTTTCCTGGGTGCTGCAGAAGAGGAAGTACTCCACCCTCCTGTGGAGAAGTGTGACACCTTTAGGATGGAGGGAACAGACATTCTAAAAATCCACAGCTGACACAGTTGTTTCTCAGGTGCTGGAGGATACAGAATTTTACTGAATTCCCCTTGGTTTTTGGACTGCTAGTTAGAAGACAATATATAAAGATTATGAACTGAAGCACAGTTGGGGAGAGAGACCTGAAATATCTGCTTTGGGACATTTAATGGTGACCTTTAGGTAAGAGATATGGATGAAGCCATCTGTGGATGTGGGACCCAGGGGATGGTCCTTCAGGTCAGGGCTGGTGTCAGCGTCTTCATTGGCTGAGAATGTGTGAGCATTCTGAGGAAATGACGGGGTTTGTTTCATCACTGGAGCATCAGGAATTGGCAGTAGTGATCTGAGACTGGGATCAAGATGACAGAGAATGAGAAGAAAAATCTTGGTGGGAAAATCATAAAGATCTTTCTCACAGGTTTTAGCCCACGAAGGACTGTTCCAGAGGAAAGCACTTTGTTTTGTCTAAGCAAAATCATTGAGAGAAGGATGCAGAAAAGGTTTGAGGTCTTTGAACACTCTCTCATTTCATGGTCTTTTATGTAGCTCTGTCCTCTTTAGTAGACCTCTTTTTAAGCCTGAGGCCCCTGTTCTCATCTGTGCCCTGTGTGAGTCGGTACACGGGTCAGATTCGCTCTGCAAATACACTGGTGGTGTTTCTGAGGTGCTGTGGAAGTGTAAGTTTGTCTGCTTTGATTTCTCTTTCAAGCTTAACTGGGTGGACTTAGTTCTAAAATACTAGTATTAAGACCATCTTATTCATGCTCTTTTCTGATTTTTGTAACTTTAATCACTTCTTAGATTTTACATTTCCAGGCTGGAGAGTTCTCTATTTTAAACATTTTTCCTTGTATTGTGTATCGGATCTTCGGTCTTTTGATAGATCTGTGATGCTTTTTCCAGCCTCCTTCGTTTTCGGTTGGTGTGGTTCCAGGGAGGGACAGGCCTGGGGCATGGATGTCCTTGAAAGCTTATGGGTTTCCTTTAATCAGTATAACAAGATTTTTGACAGTTAAGGCAATAGAACCTCTTTGGAGCGTGATAAATCCCTCTTAGAACTGAATGTGAAGAAAACATTTTCTACACCGGCCAACGCCTACACTTCCTTTTCTTGTAGAATAAGTATGTAGCGAAACAGATCTTGGGGTCTAAGAAGTTAGGGCTCAATTGAAACTCACAAGTAGAAAACGACTCGCTCTGGGTAAATGGACACGGTATTTATTGCTGAATTAGTTTCTGACCTGCTATTACGCTAAAACATTTTATTTTTTAAATTTATTATTTTTTTTTTTTTTGCGGTACGCGGGCCTCTCACTGCTGCGGCCTCTCCCGTTGCGGAGCACAGGCTCCGGACGCGCAGGCTCAGCGGCCACGGCTCACGGGCCCAGCCGCTCCGCGGCATGTGGGATCCTCCCGGACCGGGGCACGAACCCGCGTCCCCCGCATCGGCAGGCGGACTCTCAACCACTGCGCCACCAGGGAAGCCCCTAAAACATTTTAAAAATCGCTCTGAATTACATATATTTTAAGAGGAGCGGGCTCACATTCGTTTTCTGGAAGTCGTGGGGCACAAATGGTAGTGTCTTCGGGAGGTAATAAAAGGCAAACGCTGTTGTTTTGGGCAAGATACTTCGGATTTAGGTCCGAAGCCTCCACAGACTACGCCTAGCAATCCCTCAGTTTCGGTTCCGTCCAGGGCGTGTGAGCTGTATCCATAGAGACCGGGAAGCTTCCCGAGCCGGGCGGCCCCGCCTCTTCCGCTGCACACGCTCCCGGCGGCAGGGAAGCGAAAGGACTTCCGTGTCCCCGGGCGCTCAGCGCCGCCGGATCGTGTTGCGGACCCCCTCGCGGCTCCCAAGCAGCTCCAGGCCCGGGAGCGGCCTGGCGGGGCGCTTCCGGCTTGGGCCAGCGCGGCTGCGCACGAGGAGCGCTCTCATTGGCCAGAGCCGCCTCTTGTGATTCGCGTCACGGCGGCGGCGGTGTTAGGACCCTCCCGGACGCTGGGTCGCGGCGGCGGCAGCGGGCGGCCCCTCCGCTGGTTTGGGGTCCCGGCGGCCGCGGTTCCGAGGAGCCCGAGACGCGTGGCGAGGCGGCGGCGAGCTCTGGTGAGTTTCTCGAGTGGGAGCACGGGCCGGGCCGGCGGGGGCGAGGGCTGAGGGCTGGTGTCCCGGCGGCGCGGCGGGCGGGGAGCGCGCTCCTCCATCCCTTGCTCGGTCCGCCCGACCCCCGGGCCGGCGCCCCTCAGGGCCGGGTTTCCTCCGCCCCGGGCCTCTCAGTCCCGGCTCCCTTCCGGTCCCCCCAGCCCTGGGTCCCCTCAGTCCCGAGTCCCTTCACCTCCGGGTTCCCGGCTTCCTTCCATCCCGGGTCGTCTCAGCCCCGGCTCCTTTCGGCCCCACTCCCTTTGGTAGCGGTCCCCCCAGCCCCGGGTCCCTCGGCCCCGGCTTCCTTCGGCCCCGGCTCCCCTCCTCCCGCTCCGAGTCCCCCCGGCCCCAGCGCCCCTCCGCGTCTCCGCTGGCCGCAGTCCTTGGTGGGCACCGCTTGGGCCCCCGTCCGGCCCCTGCGGCGGGGAGACCCCTCACCGGTCCTTGCCCGCGCTCAGGCGGCCGGGTGGACCGCGTTCTGGGCCTGGTGTTCCGGGCGTCGGGCTGCCGTGTGTCGGTGTCGCCCCTTGAGGCCGCTGCTCACCGGCTTCGGTGGGTCGGCGTCTGTGCGAGAGCTCGCATTGGGCACCGCCGGCTCTGAGTCTTGTTTACCGTCTCCTCTGGGGTTTGACTACTTGGCGAGGTCGCCCAGCAGAAAGCTTGAGAGGTCCCGCTGCGGTTTGTACCGGGCACGCTGGCTGCGTTGCAGGGTGTTGGCGTCTTTTTAGCAGAGTGGTTCTCTAACGTCTTTAGATTTAGACTCTGGACTTCGCAGCCTTCATAGCTCTTCCCAAAACAGTCCTTCTTCCCTCCCCAGCCTCCTCCAAAGAAACCATTGAAAACTCCAAGAAGTCTGTCGTAATATTTCAAACCATGTTCCAAGTGAAATGTTAAGAACAGTTTCCTTCAACCCAAAGCTTTATTTTTGGGGCGGAGATCAGAAACTGTCAGTTTTGAAGTTTGAAGTGTCCTATCAAAGGCCACTTGCATGCCTCATCTTTAACCACCCTCTGACTCTAATTCCGTTAGAATTTCATAGATTTTTCATTCCTGATTGTTTCATTTCTAATGTTTATTTCATAGAAAGTTCACTTCTAATGCTGTTAGATGTCCATAGATGTTTTCATCATCTCCTTTCACAAATTTGTCGGTGCTGATTGTGATTATCCAAGACTAAAGTCCTTTCATCAGTAGTTGGGACTTCCACGCCTGTGGTGGCCGCTACTTGGTGAATTATTATGAAATTTGAAGAAACTTCAAGTTGATTTAAATATGAAAGACATACTTCTTTTAGTTTCTGTTTGTGAGTGCATACCCACTAGTGTATGTTCCTATCTAGACTTTAGACTCCTTAGCAAGTTTTCTCTTACTGGGGCACTAAGGGTGAGAGGAGGATTTCCAGAGCCCTTTTTCTGTCCGTACATTCCCATATATTAATAAATGAATAGGGTTTTTTTCCCATCAATAGTGTCAGTTTAGCTCATGCACTTTCTTTGTTCTTTGTTCTTTGTTGTAAATTATATTTTGTTTTCCAGAATGAAAACAATTTTGTTTCCTTCTTTATTTCAGGGGTCGGCAAACTTGACAGCTTATGGGCAGTGTCCTGCCAGCTTCCTGTTTTTGTAAATTAAATTTTCAATGGGACATAGCCGTATGCCTTCCTTTAGGTATTGTCTGTTGCTTTTGTGGTGCAACAGTAGAGTAGAATAGTTGGGACAGAGACCCTTATGGCCTGTAAAGGGTAAAATATTTACTGTGTGGCCTTCAATAGAAAAAGTTTGCCGACTCCTACTTTATTTTATTAAAAATGATGCATATTCAATGTGGAAAATTAAAATGACTCAGTAAAGTATAAAGGAGAAAGTAAATATTATCCAGAATCAGAACACTTAGAGGGGTTTGTTTTTGTGATTATCCTTATAGAATCTGTTAGTGATTGTTTTCATATAAATGGTCTTATATTGCTAAGTGTTGATTTGTAATCTGTTCAAAACTCAGGTTATTTTTATTTGGCTGTTGAATACATTGCATTCTCTGGATTGTAGATCTAGAGAGGGCTAGAAAGGGCTTGATGAGCCAAGTTTTCCTGATTTGTCTTACCAGTCAAGATTAAAAAAAAAAACTGAGGCACCGTGGATGCTTGGTGGCGGTGGAGGACACTACTTATTGAGCACTTACTGTGGACTAGGTAGTTTTCCAATACTTAACATGTAGTAAGTCACTTAATACCTGCAGCAGCTTTGTGTGGGTACACAAACTATTATCCCTAGTTCCAGAGGAGGAAACTGAGGCACAGAGAGGTTAACTGCCCAAGTTTGTCAGCTAGTTAATGGTGGAGCTGGGATTTGAATCCATGCAGTCTGGTTTCAGGACCCAGGCTCTCCATGTGCTGCAGAGCCTCTTAGAGTATTGCTTAGTGTATATAGTTTTTAGACAGTCCAGAGATATATAATGTGAAAATTCTTCCTGTGCTCTTCACTCTCTGTGAAGAGGGGCAGAGGGGCTTCCCTGGTGACGCAGTGGTTGGGGGTCCGCCTGCCAATGCAGGGGACACGGGTTCGTGCCCCGGTCCGGGAAGATCCCACGTGCGGCGGAGCGGCTGGGCCCGTGAGCCATGGCCGCTGAGCCTGCACGTCCGGAGCCTGTGCTCCGCCACGGGAGAGGCCACAACAGTGAGGCCCGCGTACCGCAAAAAAAAAAAAAAAAAAAAAAAAAAAAAAAAAAAAAAAAAAAATTAATAGACTTTATTAGAGCAGTTTTAGATTTCCAGAAGTTTGTGTGGATAGTAAAGAAAGTTCTCATATTATCCACCCTCCATTTTCCCTTGTTGATAACACCTTGCATGAACATGCTGTATTTGTTACAATTGATAAACCAATATGGCTACATTGTTAATTAAAATCTACATATTAGGGCTCCTTTTTCCTGTTGCAGAGTTTTTAAAATGGGATCAAACCAACCATTGTTCAGCAGTGTGCTTTTTTTGGGTGATTTTCAAAATATAGTGTTTCTGGACTTTTTAATGCAAATAAACAGTCTTGATTCACTAACATTCAGATTAATGACACAGATTTAGCCTTTTCCTTGGAGTGGAAAACTTGCCTGGAAGTTACTTCGTTTTCGCTTTTTCAAAAATTAATCTTGTAGCACCAGCTGCTTTTCTCTGAAGAAAAACTTATTTTCTGATGGGACATTCTGGCTCCTCTCCGCAGCCGTTCAGCTTCTCAGAGATTTCTTGCGGCTTTTCATTGGCAGAGTGGTGCGCGTCACCCCACTTAACATCAGCTTCCTCCTCACTGAGACTGGTAGTTCCCCACCCATCTTGATCGTTCTCAGCACTCTCTTCCTCAACTTCCAGAACGGCGGTTCCCGGAATGTCATCTTGAGCATCTAATTCTCCATATTCTTGTACCCTTGATTTTATTGAGGCCTCTGTAGTCTTACCCTGGAATTCCTTTTGCAATATCTGAGGATTCAGTTTTTGGAAGAACTGAATCGAGAGTCCTAGGAGACATCATCACATTCGTTCTTTGTGTTTTATACTGGGCCAGGTTTTGAGGAAGTTTTTTAGTCATTGAGCTGTTATCTCTTTCAGAGCTTTGTTTCCTACTGTCATGACTTCCCCAGAGTTCCTGTCGTAACAAAATGGGTGGCACGGTCACGAGTAACACCGGAATGCGCTCTGGGGCTCCCGGGTGCTGAGAAGTGTGTACAGCACACCGAAGGATCTTGTTACTTCTCTTTGGTGCTGCTGCAGAAACCTTTGCACAAAGAGACAGAAAAAGCATGTGAATTCCTGCAAATCTGGAGATAAGGTTCAGGAGCACCAACTTCACTTCAGATGTCTCGTTATAACGCTTTAGCTGCTTTAGTAGTTTTTGTGCAGATCCTTGGGGCTCATGAATCAAATGGATAGCTGAGAAGTTAAACACTTCTAACTTTTTTCTTCTTTTGTTTCTGAAGTACTTTGGTAGCCTTCTTTTCTTGTGTTTAGAGCCTCTCCCCCAAGGCATGCTGCGTTAGCATTCCGAGTCATTGTCCTCTTCCTCTTGTTCATCTTGCCCTTGTTAGAATGTCAAGGCAGCGACTAATCCCTTGGTGACCTTAGAGAACCACACAGTTGTGGGACTTCCCTGGCGTCCCAGTGGTTAAGACTTCGTGGTTCCAATGCAGAGTGAGAGGGTTCGATCCCTGGTTGGGGAATAAGATCCCACGTGCTGCACGGCCCAGCCAAAAGATTACCAAAAAAAAAAGAGATAGGAGCATAGGGTTGTGATGACATTGACGGTCTTGGCGTCATTTCAGATGCTTCTTCTGTAGTTTAGTCATCACTTCCAAAGATATCTTGGGTGCAGTTGCGTTGCTGTCCCTTAACATGTGCACGTGTAATTCTGCAATACTGTATTCACCTTATTCTTGTTTTTGCACTTTTATTCTCATCAGTCACAAAATGAGTGTACAGAGTCATAGAAACTTACATGGCAGCGTCGAGGTTCAAAGAAGATCTCTGGCAACCTAGATGAGGTTTTCAGTAAGATCAGAGTATTGCAAAATATTATTGGAAGACCTACATTCAAGGCAGTGTAGCTGTAGGAGGGCAGATCTTTCCGTTCTTGAGGAAAGTTATCTAGATGTTCTGGGTGGCAGTGACCAATCTGTGCCATAAACGTCACCAGCTTTGCCAGTTCTTTGCTGGGTTTATTTGGTTGCAACTTGAAAATCTCCCACGTTGGGTTTGTAGTGAATATTCTGCTGTGGAAACTCCTCAGTGTAGGCCACAGGGTCTACTTCATCAATCCTGTAACTGCTTGCAGGTTGCTGGGCAGCTAGTGTTTATTTCTGCTGGACAGGTTGGCTGCAGACTGGCTCTCCTTGAGCAGTTCTCAGAAGAGCTATACCGCTGACACCAGCCAGCCCTTCTCAGGCTGTGGCTTGGAATCTTGCTTCCAGATGTGACCGGAAGTAGCACTTGGGAGCTTGGCACATGGCGCCATCTTGGCTCATAGTAGTGTGCTTTAAAAACCAACTTCAGGGGCTTCCCTGGTGGCGCGGTGGTTGCGCGTCCGCCTGCCGATGCAGGGGAACTGGGTTCGCGCCCCGGTCTGGGAGGATCCCACATGCCGCGGAGCGGGTGGGCTCGTGAGCCATGGCCGCCGGGCCTGCGCGTCCGGGGCCTGTGCTCCGCAGTGGGAGAGGCCGCAGCGGAGGGAGGCCCGCATACCACACACACACACACACAAAAAACCAACTTCAGATGGCTTTCCAGGTCAATACATTTGTGTCTACTCTGTTCTTTAAATCAGTTCTTAGTATTTTGTTGAATGTGTGCACCATAATTTAATAGTGTTCCTACTGCTGGATGTTTAGATTGTTTAAATTTATTGTATATTATGCATATGCATTGTATGTACAATTGTTGCATGCTGATGGCTCTTTAGAGTAGCTCTCTAAGAGTGTAGTTACTGGGTTGAAGGAAATGCATGTTTTTCTTTTTGATGTATATTGCCAGACTGCCATCCAGAAAAGTCACAACAATGTAAACTCTTAACCAGAAATGTGGCCGAGATCTAGCTTCTCCATGCCATTTCCAACTTTTTTTTCAGTCTGTATCTGATTGGCAGTTAAACATATCTTGCAATGATGTATTCTGTCTCACTGGGAGATGTGTTTTGTTTTGATAGCATTCTTTTGAAGTTGATTTAGAATTTAGGCAAAATCTACATTCTGTAGTTGTTCTTTCTAATACTTACCCCCTTAGGTAGAGCTGCTCACCTATTCAGATTCGCTGTCTAGTCCTGGAATGCAGCGTGATTTTGCCAGCATCCCTGTTCAAAGAATCTGGGGGATTGCCTGGTAGACTGTATATTTCTTGAAGATGAGGAGCATATAACCTTATTCATATCTGTTGTAATCCTGGTGGTGAGTAAATGTTATATTCTTTTCAAAACCTAAATTGGATTGTGTTGTTTTGGGCTTACTGCTGAGTGAAGTGCTTTAATTTTGTTAAAAATAACCTTTTCAAAGTCTTTGTGAAATGTAAACTTGAAAAATTGCAGCACGAAATTGTCATCTTGGAGTATATTCTCTGTGTTATCCCTTTTTTTAAAAAAAGATTTTTTTGATGCGGACCATTTTTAAAGTCCTTATTGAATTTGTTACAGTATTGCTTCTGTTTTATGTTTTGGTTTTTTTGGATGCGAGGCATGTGGGAATCTTAGCTCGCTGACCAGAGATCGAACCCGCATCCCCTGCATTGGAAGGCAAAGTGTTAACCATGGACTGCCAGAGAAGTCCCTCTGTATTATCCTTTATTTCTAAAATGAGATAAATAAGAGTGATTGACATCCTAGGCCCTGTTTGTAAGCAAATAATTAACCAAACCTATTTAATAAGAACATTTGGTATTCAGTTTTGGAACTTAAGGAGTGGATTAATTAGGGGATTTGTTTCATGTAACCCATGGTTTTGAATTGGGTGTATTGGGGTATACCATGTGTTAGAGGGGATGTGTGCTGCCTAAATGGTATGCTTGGCTTCAATAGACATTGTGAGGCTCCAGACAGAAGGAGAAGGGAAGCCAAATTCAGGAAACTGCCAGAATATCTTTAGGCATGGGGAAAATACCTGTGGGAAAGGACACTTCAAGTTTTTAAATAGAAGACCACATACACACAGAAAAAACGCAGAACTTTCTTTATATATGACTTGTAATGTTACATATTCTTATTGGACTTATGAATTTTCAACAATATCCAAGCACAGGAAAACAAAGCATACAAAGCAAAATGGTCTTGAAGAGAAAGAAATAATTAGCTTATTAAATTTTGACCAACTTCACGTTTTCTTTTGTATACATTTTTTTGTCAGTATATTAGCTAATAATTTTTCACTGGTAGCATATTGACTTTAATTCTGTATGTCCTGAAATTTTAGTGTCGTGAACGTGTATGCATAGTTGTATTTGCATACCCATTCCTTTGGTCCAGGAAGAAGCAATGATGGTGAAAACTCCTTAGCGTGGTGGAACAGAAAGTTTGTTTTTATTTTCTTGGAATTTATTTACATTTTATTTCATTGCAGAATTTCTGTAACTTAAAAGAGCAAGAAATCTAATAATTGTATATATATATATAAAAGAAAAAGGAGGAAAAGGAGAAGGCATATATTCTTTTCCCAAGTGGCAGCATAATTCAATGACTAAGAATAAAATTTGGATTTGAATTTTCTTGGCAGCCGAGAGGAAAATGGAAATATGGTAAAATATATAGCACTGAACTGGAAGGAGGAACAAGACCAATTTTCCAGGGATAAATCTTCCCTTGATGGATTTTAAGGAACTATTTAAATTGGGTGTTACATAAAGCTTTATTTTATTTATTTATTATTTTTTTGGCTAGAGGCCCTTGTTAAAAGTGAGGATGATGCATTAACGTTTCAAGCCAATGAAAGAAATTTTATATGGAGCAGTTGGTTTGAATTTAGACTGCAGATGTGTGTTTTAGTTGGCTAATACAGATTTTTTATTTTCTTAACGTATTTCAAACATACGGGAGAATACAGAGACCAAGATAATTAACCTTCACACATCTACCATACAGTTATATCAAATCTCAACGTTTTCCCACACTTCCCTGTTTGTTTGTTTTTTTTTTTTTTTTTTTTTTTTTTAAAGAAAAGCCTTTCACATACAGTTGAAGCACCTTCTTGGGTTACGTTTCACTTTCTTCCCAGAAGTAATGATGTCTTGAATTTGGTGTTTCTAATACCTGTTTTTATATAATTACTACATAGGAGTATATTCATAAACAAATCAGTATTATGTTGTTTTGGGTATTTTCAGACTTTATATAAGCAATATTCTACCTACTCTGTAACTTGTTTTTCATGAAACAAGTTTTTTTATACTCATGAAATTGCTGATATTTTTACCATTTTGGACCTACAAAAATGGTAGTTTCATATAGTTCATCCTAGTTATAGTCATTACTTTTATCTGCTGTATAGTTGTATTATTATACGAATGCAACCAGTTTAAATTTATTTTCGTGTTGATAGGTATTTAGGTTGTTTCCATTTTTCCTGTTTTAAAAACAATGCTACATTGAACATTCCCGGTTAGAAATCCTTGTGCACGTATTTAAGATCTTTGGCAAGTTTTTCAAACTGCATGTTGGGAACCATTGATCGGTTATGAAATCACTTTAGGAATTAAAATAGTTTAGAGAAATATCAGGTTGTTTTGCAGTAAGGATTAAATGTTTTGTGAAGTGTGTGTGTGTGTGTGTGTGTGTGTGTGTGTGTGTGTGTGTGTGTGTGTGTGTGTGTGTGTGTGTATGGTTACTAAGTTTGAAATGAAGTTCTCTGGTGTAAATTACCCAGAAGTGGAATTACTGGGTTTGAGGTTATGGAGATTATGGGAGTTTAAAGTTCTATCAGATATTGCCAAATTGCTTTTCAGAATTGAGTCACTTTGTGTTTTTTTAGCATGAGAATATGAGAATTGCTGTATCTAAATCCTTATAGATCCATGACATTGTCAGATTTATTACATGTTTACAAATCAGATGAGTGTGAAATGATATTATCTTAAAAATTTTCTTGATTAATTATGAGATTGAGCATGTTGAAATGTTGAGTGACTATTCAGATTTCTATTTCTTAGCGTCTGTCCCTGTCTGTCTCTCCCCCCACAGTTGGGTTGTCCTTTTAAAATTGCTTTTAGGAGTTTATTGCATATCCTGGTTATGTCTGTGAAATGAATTGTAGGTATTTTCTAGTCTGTGTGGCTTATCTGTTAACTTTTTATATGGTTTGTTGAATAGAAAGGATTGTCAAATCTATCATTTTTCTTATTGGCTTGTGTCCTTGGTGCCTTATTTAAGAAATCTATTCCATACTCCAAGGTCATTTAGGTCTCTGCATTTCTTTCTAAAAGTTTTAGAAATTTGGTATTTTATATTTAGATCTTGATCTTGCCTGAAAAAAAATTTTTTTTTATATATGATGTGAGTCAGGGATCTAATTTTTTTTATATGCATAGCCAGTTACCACAGCACTGTTTAACACTGTGTTTTAAAATTTGAATTGTAAATGTTTTGAGCAGTTTCTGGTTCAACACAATAACAGCCTTTTTGTCTTTCATCAGGTTGCTTCAAATGTTCAAGTTTGTGACTTCTGGGCCAGAGTAATTGATTGGTGGATTACTTGATCCAGAAACAGAACCTAGAGGAGTAGATAAATAGAGCACATTTTGTAGATCTCATCCAAATGTCATTTCTCTCAACCACTTTGTATTTTATTTTACTTATTTATTTTTAAAATAAATTTATTGTATTTGTTTACTTTTGGCTGCTTAGGTTCTCTGTTGCTGAGCGTGGCTCTCTCTAGTTGTGGTGAGTGGGGGCTGTTCTTCCTTGCGGTGCGTGGGCTTCTCATTGCCGTGGCTTCTCTTGTGGTGGAGCACAGGGTCTAGGTGCGTGGGCTTCAGTAGTTGTGGCTCACAGGCTCTAGAGTGCAGGCTCAGTAGTTGTGACACACGGGCTTAGTTGCTCTGTGGCATGTGGGATCTTCCCGGACCAGGGCTCGAACCCGTGTCCCCTGCTTTGGCAGGTGGATTCTTTTTTCTTTTTTTTTTTTTGAAGGCAGGTGGATTCTTAACCACTGTGCCACCAAGGAAGCCCTCAATCACTTTTTAAATAGAAGCTAGGTTTCAGAGAGTTTGAGGGTAAACTTTTTTTTAAAATAAATTTGTTTATTTGGCTACATTGGGTCTTTAAAAAAAATTTTTTTTTAAAGATTTTATTTGTCTATTTATTTTTGGCTGCATTGGATCTTCGTTGCTGCGCGTGGGCTTCTCATTGCAGTGGCTTCTCTTGTTGTGGTGCACAGGCTCTAGGTGCATGGGCTTCGGTAGTTGTGGCGCACGGGCTTAGTTGCTCCGCAGCATGTGGGGTCTTCCCGGACCAGGGCTCGAACTCGTGTCCCCTGCATCGCCAGGCAGATTCTTAACCACTGCGCCACCAGGGAAGTCCGAGACTTTCAGTTTTGATTTTAGAATTATACATGTAAATTGGAATCTTTCTGAAATGTCTGATAGAAATTGCTACAAATCACTTAATTTAAGAATGAAAACTATTTTTGTTTCCACTTAAAAAGGGTTTTTAGTCTGAGAAGAGTTGCTTTGAGGTCTGCAGATAGTTATATATTCTAGGTTTTTTTTTTTTTTCCATTCCTTTTCTTTTACATTTGTGGTTGAAAGAAGACCTTGTGGTTTAGTGGAATTTAGTGATACTGGGAAAGGTTGTAGACGCAAGTTTTATTTGTAGATTTCTGATTGTGATATTGAGAAAGATAACTAATCACTTCTCAGTTTCTCCATCTGCAGCATTGTAGAAACAAAAAACCAAAAAGAAACTTACGTCGTGGAGGGTGTTATGCAGGATGAGCTAGGGCCCCGAATGATTGTTATTTACTCATGGAGACAGGTCTTTACCAAAGTAGGGTTTTTGATTTTGCCTGAAACATTGACTGTACAGATCAGATATTTTACCTGGACAGATTTTATTTCTGAAATAGTTGGAACAAGAGTGTGGTTATATGGTATTATAGTGCAGATGATTTATGAAAGGAAGTCTTTGCATAATTTACGTATTTTGGTTTAGTGTAGATATGACAATTTATATATCATGGGCTTGTCAGGATTTCTCTGACTATAACATTCAGGACTGCTGTTCTTATCATGTACGTTTGCATTTTTGTGTGCTGTTCTTTGTTTTAGAAACTCAGGGTTACTTATAGATCTTGGGAAATGGAAACGACCATTGTAACATGGCTATAAGAGTTGTATCAAATCCTTTTTTTCTTTAATTAATTAATTTTGGGCTGCGTTGGGTCTTCGTTGTTGCGTGCGGGCTTCCTCTAGTTGCGGCGAGCAGGGGCTACTCTTCATTGCGGTGTGCAGGCTTCTCCTTGCGGTGGCTTCTGGTGTGGAGCATGGGCTCTAGGTGCGCGGGCTTCAGTAATTGTGGTGCGAGGGCTCAGTAGCTGTGGCTCGCGGGCTCTAGAGTGCAGGCCCAGTAGTTGTGGCGCACGGACTTAGTTGCTCCACGGCATGTGGGGTCTTCCCGGACCACGGCTCGAACCCGGGTCCCCTGTATTGGCAAGCGGATTCTTAACCACTGTGCCACCAGGTCCTCGAATCCTTTTTATAGAGGTGTTTTTTATCCGTGACCATGACCAGTGGCTTTAATGGGCTATTTGTGCCTTTAATGAAGCCCTGTAAGATGGTGGTAAGGTATGGTCTTTGGAGTTAGATACAGATTTGAATTCATAGTCTCCACTTAAGTTTGTGTCATTGATGACTTATTTGATCTCATTGAATGTCAGTTTCTTCATCTGTAAAATGGGACCCCGTTTCATAAGGACTGCTGGAGGATTAAGTGAGATGACGGGTGAAAGTCCAACTACTTAGCCTGGTTCAAAGTTGGCTCCGGTAAGTGTTAAGCAGCAATTCACCTCCCTTCAAAGAAATAACATCATGACCATGACCAGGAAAAATGGAACCACTTACCTTTGTGGGAGGCAGTGTTGTATAATGGAGAGGGCCTAATCTGGGTAGTTCTTGCTTCTCTATTTTGTAACTTGTATAACCTTGAATAGTCTTACCCTCAGTCCTCTCGTTTGTAAACAGAGATCATACTATCTGTAACAGGCAGGCTTTTAAAGTTAAATGAGAGTATGTATAAAAGCTCACTTTATCTGGCACTTGGTAACCTCTAAATTAGCCTCTAAACTTTTATAGTGATAGGCAGTAATACTTTGCTTCTGAAGTAGGTCTCAAGACTGAGAGAGGTAGGCTTTCACTGGCTTTTCCCCCAACTCTACTTCACAGCATAAGATTTGCCTGATTTCTTCTCAAGAAAGTTGGGCAGTGGGGTTGGGCAGTAAGTTAGAAGAGGTTCCTTGTGATTGTACTTAAAAGTTGCTCTACTTCATGCTAGGAAAGAAAGTAGTGTAAATGATACAGAGCGTTGCCTGTCTTTATAGCTTCAAAATAATCTTTAAAAAATGCGGTGGCTTCTCTTGTTGCAGAGCAACTGAAGCGCGGGCTTTAGTAGTTGTGGCACACGGGCTCAGTAGTTGTGGCTTGTGGGCTCTAGAGCGCAGGCTCAGTAGTTGTGGCACACAGGCTTAGTTGCTCCGCAGCATGTGGGATCTTCCCGCACCAGGGCTCGAACCCATGACCCCTGCATTGGCAGGCACGTTCTCAACCACTGCACCACCAGGGAAGCCCTCCTCCCCATTTCTTGATTGTTTCTTAATATTTTCAACATCGCTGTAAAGTACAGTGTACTGTCAGTGTTAACTCCTGGTTTTGTCACTTAAGTGCTATCGTGCATTTATTTGAGAACAGCTTATGGTTCATGCTAACATAGAAGGTTGGGGATAAGAGCATTAGCTTGGGTGTTAGATTGATTAGATAGATTAGATTGCCACTTATTACTGTAGTTATCTCAGGCATGTTATTTATAACCTCTCTGGGTGTTTTGTCATTTCCAAAAGGGAGGAAATAACCGTACCTATCCTCCAGGATTGTTGCAAGGATTTAAAGAGGTAAAATCCACGGGAAATGTTCTTTGCGTGTAGTTAGCACTCACTGCATGTTAGCTGTTCCTGCCATTCCCTCTCCTCCTCTTCATCATACAGCAAAGGTTTTTAAGCTCCTTTGCATCCCAGACCAAGCTTGGTTTTGTGGATACAAAAATGGATTCCAAAAAAGGCTCCCTGAGCTTGAGAAGTTTTGCATTGCAGGAGGGGAAGACAGGCATGTAAACAAAGAAATGCAATAAATTCTGACAAGTACTATAATAGAAACATTAGTAAATGAGAAGAATAAAGGAGTTAGTGCCAGGAGCCTGGGGACGTCAGGGAAATTAGTTTCTGCCTATGAACTTATTCTTGAAGTGTGGGTAGTAATTCCCCACTTATTTATTCAGCAGATATTTAGTGAATACAGCTACTGTGTGCCAGAAGGTATTTTAGGTACTGGGGATATAGGTGTAAAGAAGATACATTGGGTTGGCCAAAAGGTTCATTCTTTTTTTCCGTAAGGTGGCTCTAATAGCACTAAGTTGTCTTCACCTTCATTCGCAACAATTTTGTTAGATTGTATTGTGACAGCTGACATATCAGTGTGCATTTAAAAAAAGAAAAAACTTACCCAAATTGGTGAATTTTTGTGTAGCCATTTTAATATTGAAGGTGGAAGAAAAAACTAAGTTTGAAATGAAGTTCTCTGGTGTAAATTACCCAGAAGTGGAATTACTGGGTTTGAGGTTATGGAGATTATGGGAGTTTAAAGTTCTATCAGATATTGCCAAATTGCTTTTCAGAATTGAGTCACTTTGTGTTTTTTTAGCATGAGAATATGAGAATTGCTGTATCTAAATCCTTATAGATCCATGACATTGTCAGATTTATTACATGTTTACAAATCAGATGAGTGTGAAATGATATTATCTTAAAAATTTTCTTGATTAATTATGAGATTGAGCATGTTGAAATGTTGAGTGACTATTCAGATTTCTATTTCTTAGCGTCTGTCCCTGTCTGTCTCTCCCCCCACAGTTGGGTTGTCCTTTTAAAATTGCTTTTAGGAGTTTATTGCATATCCTGGTTATGTCTGTGAAATGAATTGTAGGTATTTTCTAGTCTGTGTGGCTTATCTGTTAACTTTTTATATGGTTTGTTGAATAGAAAGGATTGTCAAATCTATCATTTTTCTTATTGGCTTGTGTCCTTGGTGCCTTATTTAAGAAATCTATTCCATACTCCAAGGTCATTTAGGTCTCTGCATTTCTTTCTAAAAGTTTTAGAAATTTGGTATTTTATATTTAGATCTTGATCTTGCCTGAAAAAAAATTTTTTTTTATATATGATGTGAGTCAGGGATCTAATTTTTTTTATATGCATAGCCAGTTACCACAGCACTGTTTAACACTGTGTTTTAAAATTTGAATTGTAAATGTTTTGAGCAGTTTCTGGTTCAACACAATAACAGCCTTTTTGTCTTTCATCAGGTTGCTTCAAATGTTCAAGTTTGTGACTTCTGGGCCAGAGTAATTGATTGGTGGATTACTTGATCCAGAAACAGAACCTAGAGGAGTAGATAAATAGAGCACATTTTGTAGATCTCATCCAAATGTCATTTCTCTCAACCACTTTGTATTTTATTTTACTTATTTATTTTTAAAATAAATTTATTGTATTTGTTTACTTTTGGCTGCTTAGGTTCTCTGTTGCTGAGCGTGGCTCTCTCTAGTTGTGGTGAGTGGGGGCTGTTCTTCCTTGCGGTGCGTGGGCTTCTCATTGCCGTGGCTTCTCTTGTGGTGGAGCACAGGGTCTAGGTGCGTGGGCTTCAGTAGTTGTGGCTCACAGGCTCTAGAGTGCAGGCTCAGTAGTTGTGACACACGGGCTTAGTTGCTCTGTGGCATGTGGGATCTTCCCGGACCAGGGCTCGAACCCGTGTCCCCTGCTTTGGCAGGTGGATTCTTTTTTCTTTTTTTTTTTTTGAAGGCAGGTGGATTCTTAACCACTGTGCCACCAAGGAAGCCCTCAATCACTTTTTAAATAGAAGCTAGGTTTCAGAGAGTTTGAGGGTAAACTTTTTTTTAAAATAAATTTGTTTATTTGGCTACATTGGGTCTTTAAAAAAAATTTTTTTTTAAAGATTTTATTTGTCTATTTATTTTTGGCTGCATTGGATCTTCGTTGCTGCGCGTGGGCTTCTCATTGCAGTGGCTTCTCTTGTTGTGGTGCACAGGCTCTAGGTGCATGGGCTTCGGTAGTTGTGGCGCACGGGCTTAGTTGCTCCGCAGCATGTGGGGTCTTCCCGGACCAGGGCTCGAACTCGTGTCCCCTGCATCGCCAGGCAGATTCTTAACCACTGCGCCACCAGGGAAGTCCGAGACTTTCAGTTTTGATTTTAGAATTATACATGTAAATTGGAATCTTTCTGAAATGTCTGATAGAAATTGCTACAAATCACTTAATTTAAGAATGAAAACTATTTTTGTTTCCACTTAAAAAGGGTTTTTAGTCTGAGAAGAGTTGCTTTGAGGTCTGCAGATAGTTATATATTCTAGGTTTTTTTTTTTTTTCCATTCCTTTTCTTTTACATTTGTGGTTGAAAGAAGACCTTGTGGTTTAGTGGAATTTAGTGATACTGGGAAAGGTTGTAGACGCAAGTTTTATTTGTAGATTTCTGATTGTGATATTGAGAAAGATAACTAATCACTTCTCAGTTTCTCCATCTGCAGCATTGTAGAAACAAAAAACCAAAAAGAAACTTACGTTGTGGAGGGTGTTATGCAGGATGAGCTAGGGCCCCGAATGATTGTTATTTACTCATGGAGACAGGTCTTTACCAAAGTAGGGTTTTTGATTTTGCCTGAAACATTGACTGTACAGATCAGATATTTTACCTGGACAGATTTTATTTCTGAAATAGTTGGAACAAGAGTGTGGTTATATGGTATTATAGTGCAGATGATTTATGAAAGGAAGTCTTTGCATAATTTACGTATTTTGGTTTAGTGTAGATATGACAATTTATATATCATGGGCTTGTCAGGATTTCTCTGACTATAACATTCAGGACTGCTGTTCTTATCATGTACGTTTGCATTTTTGTGTGCTGTTCTTTGTTTTAGAAACTCAGGGTTACTTATAGATCTTGGGAAATGGAAACGACCATTGTAACATGGCTATAAGAGTTGTATCAAATCCTTTTTTTCTTTAATTAATTAATTTTGGGCTGCGTTGGGTCTTCGTTGTTGCGTGCGGGCTTCCTCTAGTTGCGGCGAGCAGGGGCTACTCTTCATTGCGGTGTGCAGGCTTCTCCTTGCGGTGGCTTCTGGTGTGGAGCATGGGCTCTAGGTGCGCGGGCTTCAGTAATTGTGGTGCGAGGGCTCAGTAGCTGTGGCTCGCGGGCTCTAGAGTGCAGGCCCAGTAGTTGTGGCGCACGGACTTAGTTGCTCCACGGCATGTGGGGTCTTCCCGGACCACGGCTCGAACCCGGGTCCCCTGTATTGGCAAGCGGATTCTTAACCACTGTGCCACCAGGTCCTCGAATCCTTTTTATAGAGGTGTTTTTTATCCGTGACCATGACCAGTGGCTTTAATGGGCTATTTGTGCCTTTAATGAAGCCCTGTAAGATGGTGGTAAGGTATGGTCTTTGGAGTTAGATACAGATTTGAATTCATAGTCTCCACTTAAGTTTGTGTCATTGATGACTTATTTGATCTCATTTAATGTCAGTTTCTTCATCTGTAAAATGGGACCCCGTTTCATAAGGACTGCTGGAGGATTAAGTGAGATGACGGGTGAAAGTCCAACTACTTAGCCTGGTTCAAAGTTGGCTCCGGTAAGTGTTAAGCAGCAATTCACCTCCCTTCAAAGAAATAACATCATGACCATGACCAGGAAAAATGGAACCACTTACCTTTGTGGGAGGCAGTGTTGTATAATGGAGAGGGCCTAATCTGGGTAGTTCTTGCTTCTCTATTTTGTAACTTGTATAACCTTGAATAGTCTTACCCTCAGTCCTCTCGTTTGTAAACAGAGATCATACTATCTGTAACAGGCAGGCTTTTAAAGTTAAATGAGAGTATGTATAAAAGCTCACTTTATCTGGCACTTGGTAACCTCTAAATTAGCCTCTAAACTTTTATAGTGATAGGCAGTAATACTTTGCTTCTGAAGTAGGTCTCAAGACTGAGAGAGGTAGGCTTTCACTGGCTTTTCCCCCAACTCTACTTCACAGCATAAGATTTGCCTGATTTCTTCTCAAGAAAGTTGGGCAGTGGGGTTGGGCAGTAAGTTAGAAGAGGTTCCTTGTGATTGTACTTAAAAGTTGCTCTACTTCATGCTAGGAAAGAAAGTAGTGTAAATGATACAGAGCGTTGCCTGTCTTTATAGCTTCAAAATAATCTTTAAAAAATGCGGTGGCTTCTCTTGTTGCAGAGCAACTGAAGCGCGGGCTTCAGTAGTTGTGGCACACGGGCTCAGTAGTTGTGGCTTGTGGGCTCTAGAGCGCAGGCTCAGTAGTTGTGGCACACAGGCTTAGTTGCTCCGCAGCATGTGGGATCTTCCCGCACCAGGGCTCGAACCCATGACCCCTGCATTGGCAGGCACGTTCTCAACCACTGCACCACCAGGGAAGCCCTCCTCCCCATTTCTTGATTGTTTCTTAATATTTTCAACATCGCTGTAAAGTACAGTGTACTGTCAGTGTTAACTCCTGGTTTTGTCACTTAAGTGCTATCGTGCATTTATTTGAGAACAGCTTATGGTTCATGCTAACATAGAAGGTTGGGGATAAGAGCATTAGCTTGGGTGTTAGATTGATTAGATAGATTAGATTGCCACTTATTACTGTAGTTATCTCAGGCATGTTATTTATAACCTCTCTGGGTGTTTTGTCATTTCCAAAAGGGAGGAAATAACCGTACCTATCCTCCAGGATTGTTGCAAGGATTTAAAGAGGTAAAATCCACGGGAAATGTTCTTTGCGTGTAGTTAGCACTCACTGCATGTTAGCTGTTCCTGCCATTCCCTCTCCTCCTCTTCATCATACAGCAAAGGTTTTTAAGCTCCTTTGCATCCCAGACCAAGCTTGGTTTTGTGGATACAAAAATGGATTCCAAAAAAGGCTCCCTGAGCTTGAGAAGTTTTGCATTGCAGGAGGGGAAGACAGGCATGTAAACAAAGAAATGCAATAAATTCTGACAAGTACTATAATAGAAACATTAGTAAATGAGAAGAATAAAGGAGTTAGTGCCAGGAGCCTGGGGACGTCAGGGAAATTAGTTTCTGCCTATGAACTTATTCTTGAAGTGTGGGTAGTAATTCCCCACTTATTTATTCAGCAGATATTTAGTGAATACAGCTACTGTGTGCCAGAAGGTATTTTAGGTACTGGGGATATAGGTGTAAAGAAGATACATTGGGTTGGCCAAAAGGTTCATTCTTTTTTTCCGTAAGGTGGCTCTAATAGCACTAAGTTGTCTTCACCTTCATTCGCAACAATTTTGTTAGATTGTATTGTGACAGCTGACATATCAGTGTGCATTTAAAAAAAGAAAAAACTTACCCAAATTGGTGAATTTTTGTGTAGCCATTTTAATATTGAAGGTGGAAGAAAAAAGCAACATTTTTGGCATATTACGCTTTCTTATTTCAAGAAAGGTAAAAACACCACTGAAATGCAAAAAAAGATTTGTGCAGTGTATGGAGAAGGTGCTCTGACTGATTGAATGTGTCCAAAGTGGTCTGCGAAGTTTTGTGCTGGAGAGTTCTCACTGGACGATGCTCCACGGTTGGGTAGACCAGTTGAAGTTAAAAGTGATCATTTCGAGACATTAATTGAGAACAATCAACATTATACCGCATGGGAGACAGCCGACATACTCAAAATATCCAAGTCAAGCGCTGAGAATCATTTGTACCAGCTTGGTTATGTTGATCGCTTGGATGATTGGTTTCCACGTAAGTTAAGTGCAAAAAGCCTTCTTGACTGTATTTCCACATGCGATCTCTACTAAAATGTAATGAAAGTGTTCCATTTTTAAAATAAATTGTGATGGGAGATGCAAAGTGGATACTGTCCAATAATGTGGAACAGAAGAGATGGTGGGGCAAGCGAAAAGAACCACCACCAGCCACACCAAAGGCTGGTCTTCATCCAAAGAAGGTGATGTTTTGGTGGAATTGGAAGGGAGTCCTCTACCATGAGCTCCTTCCGGAAAACCAAACGATTAATTCCAACAGGTACTGCTCCCAGTTAGACCAACTGAAAGCAGCACTCAATGAAAAGCATCTGGCATTAGTCAACAGAAAATGTGTAATCTTCCATCAGGATAACGCAAGACCGCGTGTTTCTTTGATGACCAGACAAAAACTGTTACAGCTTGGCTGGGAAGTTCTCATTCGTCCGCCTTATTCACCAGACATTGCACCTTCAGATTTCCATTTATTTTGGTCTTTACAAAATTCTCTTAATGGAAAAAAATTCATTTCCCTGGAAGACTGTAAAAGGCACCTGGATCAGTTCCTTGCTCAAAAAGATAAAAAGTTTTGGGAAGATGGAATTATGAAGTTGCCTGAAAAATGGCAGAAGGTAGTAGAACACAAAAGTGAATATGTTGTTCAATAAAGTTCTTGGTGAAAATGAAAAATGGGTTTTTTATTTTTACTTAAAAACCAAAGGCACTTTTTGGCCAACCCAATATAATGTCTCTTCTTTCAGGAGTTTTCAGTCTAGTGAGAAAAGACCAGTAGTAAGTAAACAAAGAAATAAAAATACCAGAGACAAGTGCTCTGGAAGAGATTAAAAGGTGATGTGATAAGGAGTGACTGAGATTATGTGGTCAGAGAAGGATTCTTTGAGTAAGTGACCCTTAAGTTGAGATCCGCGTGTGAAGAAGGAGCCCAGCCATGGGGAGATCTGGGCGATGAGCATTCCAGGCCTTGGGAACCAGGTGACATAGAGCCATTTGAGCCTTTGGGGTGTTTGGGGGGTAGATGGGAAGTCACTGTGTCTGGAATGTAGTGGGCAAGGGGGAGAGTGGTACAGAATGAGGCCAGAGTTAGGGGCTAATCATTTAAGGTTTTGTAAGCCAGGGTAAGAGGTCCCTTAGGTGTAAAGGAAAGCCATTGGAGGGCTCAAAGAGTAAGGAAGTGTGTTTTGAGAAAGATCTGCTGTGACTGCTGTGTGAGGACTGGATTCTGAGGATAAGGGGTGGGGTGGGGTGGGTGGGTGGGTAACAGAAGTGGAGCCCAGGAGACTTTACTGGCTGTTGTATTAGGACAGGTGAGAGATGCTGGTGGCTTGAACCAGAAAGTGAGAGTGGAGGGAAACAGGTAGATTGGGCTGTGTGACCCCTCTCCCCCATCACTGTAAGGCTTTTTGTGTTCCTTTTTGTTTTTGGCTGCACCGAGTGGCTCGTGGGATCTTAGTTCCCTGACCAGGGCTTGAACCTGGGTCCTGGCAGTGAAAGCACCAAGTCCTAACCACTGGACCACCAGGGAATTCCCACGGTAAAGCTTTTTTTTTTTTTTTTTAAAGAGTTAGGTGGTGACTTTTATTCCAACCTCCCACCCAGAACAGAAGGTAAAGCTTTTTAAAGTGTTAATAAGTTTAAGAGGTCCAACCCCTTTCCTTGCCAGTTAATGTGATTGAAATCTGCCAGCAAGGTTCTCTAAAGATTTATAAGCCAGTCAGGGTAACGCATCTAGTACTTGTTTTTTTGTTTTTTTTTTTTTTGCGGGCCTCCCACCGCTGCGGCCTCTCCCGTTGCGGAGCACAGGCTCCAGATGCACAGGCTCAGCGGCCACGGCTCACGGGCCCAGCCGCTCCGCGACACGTGGGATCCTCCCGGACCGGGGCACGAACCTGCGTCCCCTGCATCGGCAGGCGGACCCTCAACCACGGCGCCACCAGGGAAGCCCCTAGTACTTGTTTTTAATAATGATTTGTAAAGAGAAAAAATGGCTAGTATTCAAAAGAAAATCTGCTGCCTTTAATATCCCTGCTGGTCCCATTGTTGAAATAAAACTATTCCATCCTAAAAAAATAATCTGGTTTCATTATTAGTAGTTCAGATTTGCATCACATATTTTGCTTCACATTGAAGTCTGAAAGAAGAGGTCATGAGGGGCATAACATACTGATACTTCCACGTAGAACATTCTGTGCCACTCAGGTTTCCAATCAAGGAAGAGCATGAACTTGATACCAGAAATCTCATTAACCATGCACTAACTTCAAACACGTATTTCAGTGTGGAATGACAGACCACACTGGAATAATTTCATTATACAACTTTCAAGTCACTTTGAAATTGGCTACTTTCAACTTAGAGGAAGCCAACAAAATCATGGGACGTATTTTGCAGCCTGTCCTCCACCACTGAATAATCTAATTATAGAACTAGAAAGCGATGCCACTAGACTCAGACTACTTACTGCACCCTACTTGCTGTGTCCCAGTTAATACAAAGGGACATTATACCACTGGCCCTTAGAATTTGAAGACTTAAGGTCCATGGCAGTTGGCAAGTCTTTAGAGAGCCTTGCTGGAAGATTGTATCACATTAACTGGCAAGGAAAGGGGTTGGACCTCTTAAAATTAACACCTTAAAAAGCTTTACAGTGATGGGGGAAAGAGGTCCTCTGGGTGCTAGAATGTTGTTTGTTGCTGGTTACACAGCATTTATACTTTGTCAACTTCGTGTCCTTTGTGTGCTTTTCTGAATGTATTTTTTGCATGAATAAAAAGTTTACTAGACAAAGAGGCCATATAGTACTATAGTATATTTCCACCCCCTCATTAAAAAATGTGCAAAATACACATAACATGAAATTAACTATCGTCACCATTTTTAAGTGTGTAGTCATGTTGTATATCCGTGTTGTTGCAGCCGTCACCACCATTCATCTACAGAACTCTTCTTTTTTCATCTTGCAAAACAGAAGCTATACGCATTAAACGGTAACTCTCCATTCCCTCTTTGCCCCAGCCCCTGGCAACCACCATTGTACTTTCTATGAATTTGACTACTTTAAATAGCCTATGGTAAGTGGAATCATAAGGTCCTCAGGTTCACTCAGGTTGTAGCTTGTGTCAGAATTTTCTTCTTTTTTTGAGGTTGAATATTTTCTTGTATGTATAGATCACATTTTGTTTATTTGTTTATCCATTGATGGGCACTTGGGCTGCTCCACGTTTTACCTATTGTGAATAACGCTGTTATGAACATGAGTGTATAAATGTCTCTTCAAGACCCTGCTTTCAGTTCTTGTGAGTACATACCCAGAAGTGGAATTGGCTGGGTCATATAGTAAATGTATTTTTAATTTATTTGAGGAACTGCCATACTATTTTCCATAGCTTGCCTGCTCTTTTAAAATTGGGGGCAACGTAAAAATTAAAATTATGAAATAGGTGAAGTAATACATTGTACTATAATATAGTCTACCTTTGGCGGGAAGTCCAGTATAACTGATTAAATATGACATAAATAATATTAATTCCTTTTCTTCTGTTTTTCCCCTGGAGAATAAGACATTTATTCATTCATACAAGAAACCTTTACCTCTACTGTGTATCTGTTGCGGTTTGGTTCTCAGCAGTGAGCAAACAGAAACCCTTGCCTCATGGAACATGCAGACAAGTACTGGTTTTTAGAAAATACCTTTCCTGGGATAGAGCTAAATTTCTAGACCAGAAGTATCAAACCATTAAGTTAGCAGTTTGTTCAGGTAGAGAAAATTACTTCTGAGTTACCATTTAAGCAACTTTGGGGCTTTTAAGCAACATAATAATTTACCTTATGCAGTATTATTTGAAGGGAAAGTGAAGTCTAAGAAGTGTGAGCTTTAAATTTTCCATTGCTTTCCCACTGGGAAGGAATCTTGGTGTGAGTACATTTGACTGGGAGTCAACAGATGAGGGTCCAGTCCTGACTTTAACATCTAATATTTGGTATTCTCCTCCGTTTTTTGTACTTTGATCCTTATCCCACCTCAGTCCTTTATATAACCTTTTTTTTTCAAAGGATTTTGTCCTGTGTTGTTAACTATTATTATGCTAGTATCACTTTTCTTTTCTTTTCTTTTCTTTTTTTTTTTTTTTTTTTTTTGCGGTACGCGGGCCTCTCACTGCTGTGGCCTCCCCCGTTGCGGAGCACAGGCTTAGGCCGCGCAGGCCCAGCGGCCATGGCTCACGGGCCCAGCCGCTCCGCGGCATGTGGGATCTTCCCGGACCGGGGCACGAACCCGCGTCCCCTGCATCAGCAGGCGGACTCCCAACCACTGTGCCACCAGGGAAGCCCTCACTTTTATTTTTTACAAATAAATTTATTTATTTTTGGCTGCGTTGGGTCTTCGTTGCCGCGTGCGGGCTTTATCTAGTTTCAGTGAGCGGAGGCTACTCTTCGTTGCAGTGCACGGGCTTCTCATTGCGGTGGCTTCTCTTGTTGTGGAGCACAGGGTCTAGGTGCGTGGGCTTCAGCAGTTGTGGCTTGCGGGCTCTAGAGTGCAGGCTCAGTAGCTGTGGCGCACAGGCTTTGTTGCTCCGCGGCATATGGGATCTTCCCGCAGGCTTAGTTGCTCCGCGGCATATGGGATCTTCCCGGACCAGGGCTTGAACCCATGTCCCCTGCATTGGCAGGCGGATTCTTAACCACTGCACCACCAGGGAAGTCCCTAGTATTAACACTTTTAATCCTAGTAATCCCTAGTTCTGTTTTCAAGCTCATTCTCTCTTCTGAATTCCAGATTTATGTTTCCTGGTGCCAAGTGAACATTTCTTTCACTTCGGACACCATTTCTGAAAACAAATTCATTCTTCTGCTGCTGTGAATTTGCTTCTCCCCTGGATCATCAGTGAATGGCATCCTCTATACGCTCGGCTGCTTGAGCAAAAAGCCTGCGTCATCTGAGTTCTTTCTTGTCCCTGTTCTCAGATTTCTGAACAGACCCTGGAGTCCTTGCCTTGCATATGCTGTTTTCTCTGTACAGAATACCTTTCCTCTACTCTGCTTGGCAAATCCCCATTGCTTTTGGGCAGAGTTAGTGACGCCTGTGTCTCTGCTCCTAGAACGTGTGAGGTCAAGTTTCCATTTTACTTCTTTTGTTTCATAGTTTCATATTTGATCATCTGTAGAAAGGACTCTGTCTACTGGGAAGAAGCCTTAGCAAATTTAAAAATAAGTTATTTATGCCAATACGTAAATTAGTTTGTGAAAACATTTTTAAAAAGTAATAGGGTGCATGTTAAGCAATTTTATACAGAAAATGAGTCTCTTTTCCAACAAACACTGCAGGTATAATAATTCATTCAATAAAAGTATATTTAATCTAGATATTGGGGGCAAGAGGCCTTGCAACCTGTAGAGGAGGTGTAGGAATTGAAAAACTCACCTTAGTATTTTCTTTCTTTCCTCATCCCCACTGGCCACTCAGAGATTTTAAAAGACCTTAGATCTGCCCTACTTGCTGAAAATGCACCCGGTTGGATTTGTGTTGGACTTCTATGTCTATTGATAAATTCAGAGCACCTCTCAGTTACTTGTTCCTTCCTGCCAGCTGTTTGTATTGGATTCCTTTCTTTTCTCTTTTTTTTTTTAAATCTTAGTTCTGTGTAATATAGCGTAGTAGTCTTAGAATCCTGACCAACGAAAAATTTCTGAAGTAGAATAGAGATTAACTCTTCAGGTTAACAGATAATGGTACTCTGAAGTCTTACTTTCTATCTCCCATCTCACTTCCTTTTACTGTTAAGAATCAGAGCAAGTTAAAGCCTAGTTCCGAATACTTTCCTTATTTATTAATTTTTTTTTTGTGGTACGCGGGCCTCTCACTTTTGTGGCCTCTCCCATTGCGGAGCACAGGCTCCGTATGCACAGGCTCAGCAGCCATGGCTCACGGGCCCAGCCGCTCCGCGGCATGTGGGATCTTCCCGGACTGGGGCACGAGCCCGTGTCCCCTGCATCGGCAGGCGGATTCTCAACCACTGTGCCACCAGGGAAGCCCGACTTATTTTTTATTCTTCTTAGCAAGAAGATCATTTATCCAAGTACAGCTGGACAGTTCATTGTTCCAGCTACTCTTAGAGATTAATGGCCTTGGATAAGTTGCCTAATCTCTGAGCCTCAGTTTCCACATCTGTAAAATGGGGATAAGATACCTCAGAGGGCCATATGTAAGAATTATGTGAGATACCGTGTGTAAATTCTCTGGTACAGAATTTAACTTTGTCAATCCACAGTAAATGTTAGCTCCCTCTTCCCTGAAACAAAGTGAAATGGTGGGTGTGAAACAGCTTTGTAAATAAATATAAATCACTAGCATTGTTTCCTCTTTCAGCGTTGGGTATTAATAGCATAGTTTATAATCTCATTATTAGAATATGCTGGCTCAGGCCCTTATGTGACAGGCACAGGCCCAGATTTGGTGATCCTTAAAGACTGTGTTTGTTCTTGTTCTAAAAACTTGAGAGAACTCATACAACAAACTCAGATGATTTATGAAACTAACAGTTGGCTAATTCTTAGTCTAATTGGAACTGTTGAGCTAATTCTTAGTCTTGTGTATCCACATATGAACACTAAGTGCATCTTTTACCCTCTCTTCATACTATCCAGGCCCTCCCACATTGCCCCACTCCTCCTCTGCTGCAGTAAAAATTTTGAATCCCATGGGATTTATGAGCATAACATGTACCTTGGCTTCTTCCTGTTTTTGTCTTCCTAGTTGGATTGGCTGTGATAATCACCTTATTTGGATATGTAACTTAAATCTCTAAAAAGCCTTTGTCCTGTGAGTTACGAGGTAGAGGGCCAAGGACTTGAAATTATTGAACTCCTAGGAAACTTATGTGATCCAGTTTAGAGAAATATTGATGATCTCTGAATGTGTTTTTACCACTTAAGAACATTTAAATATCATCTGTCATGTTCCTTAAACATTTATGTGCGTAGCACTTTCTGGGAACTCAAGGATATAATAGGAGTGTGCTCTTGCCTTCCAGAGTAATCTACTTGGAGTTCAAAGCAGCTCAAAAATACTGAAATTTCAGACATTAAGCAACTTAAATGCAAAACATAACCAATAATATGTGCCATGTCAGTCAGAGACGTTGTCTTATTTCATAAAAGTATGGTGAATTTTGGTTTCCTCACCTGTGAAGTCGAACTCAAAATACCCTGAAGGGTCATTGTGATGATTTAAATGAGATTGGATATGTAAAACCTAGTTGTAGTACATAAAATCCACATATATGCTTTCTACAGTTAGGTATGTTTTTAATTGAAAAAGTATTAGATGGCATGTGGTAAAAACAATGCAGGCAGAACAAAATGAAGAGTAAGCCTTGTCACTCCAGACCCTAGGTTCTTCCCTGTGTGCCTCTGGACCAAGAGCACAATTTCAAATAAATAGGTATTCTTTGTACACATGTGCACTTATTCACGATTTTATACTTTTATAATGAATAAGTGGGAACATTATACATGTCAGCTTTGGTAGCCTGCTTTTTTCATTTACAAGTAGATTTTGGCAGTCCTCCTTATCAACAAGTGTAGGGTTTTTTTAATACATTATTATTTTATTCTTAATGATTGCAGAAAATTCTAGTTTTAGTGTATAATAAATAATACAACATGTGTCTTCCCCCATCACTCATTCAAATATGTTAATTCAAAACTTTCTCTCCTTAGGGTCAACTCACTATCCTGAAAGTCCATCCTCCCAAGAAGAAGGAACAGAAAGACCTCTTTGTAAGAAAGGTGCGGGTATCCCATGAATGAGACAGCAGAAAACCGACTGGAGGACAGCAGGACTCCAGAGCCAGATATAAGGCTCAGAAAAGGGCACCAACTTGATGGTACAAGGAGAGGTGACAATGACATCCACCAAGGAGATTTGGAGCCTCTCGTAGAGGCATCTGTCCTTTCTTCCTATCATAAAAAAGTAAGTTAAAGTGGAAGGATGGTAAGTAAAACAAATTTATGGGAATGTAGCTGGAGGAAGGATATTAGAAAGAGTAGGGGGACTCTGCTGGAGAGAGGATGGTGTTTTGGAAAGGAACCCTGAGCACATTTGTAAGATTTTGAAGTCTCTTATTCTTGAGGTAGCTAGGAATTAGTTATGCCCTTTCTGTTGACACGTAAAACCGTACTTAAGCTGCTCTATCTTATTTAAGAAAGGAAATGGGTTTTTGTAGTTACCATATATCCTTTATAATTCATCCATGATTTAGTAATGACATTATCGTTTATATTTTTGGAGAAATCCTGATTGCATGCTGGAACTGCTTCTCAGATAGAGTTTATCTCCAGTGCATACCTTGGGAGCCAGTAGAATTCTTGGAAAATAATCTAATCTTTCCTTTTACCTCGCAGAGAAAAGAGCAGCTTTTAAATGATTGAAACAGCTATACCGAGAGCGCAAAGGTGTGAGCAGGTCCCAGTGTCATTGTTAATAGACATTTTGCCATGTGCTTTGGAACCTTGCAGTTGTGTAGCACATTCAGTGTTGTGTTTCTAGTACAGTGTTTCTCAGACTGTAGGTTATGCCCATTAGTAGTTTGTGAAATTTATTTTGGTACTACAAGCAGTGTTAATTAGACAGCAAATAAAGATATTAAGGTGCATATATGTAGTAATATACATTTAAACTATGTTATTTGATGAAACTGTTTAGCTCTATTTAGATATGTATGTGTTTATAGATATGAATAATATATACATTTCTTACTGTGGGTTGTAGTTAGAAACATATTGAAAGCCTCTATTTGGAACTGCATCTTCACTATAGTAAGAGATAAGCTTATTGTGTGGGTAATAGTGGTGCTGGTTGGAACTCGAGAGGATTGTCTTGTCTTTTCAGGTCTTTTATAAGAATTTCACCAGAGCACTGTAGAAATACAGGCTATTGTGGCAGGAAATATAAGATTATTTCTTCTTTTACCCTTGGTAACACTTTGTAAGCCAGCTTCATACTCTTGGCTCGTTGTGCTACATTGAAAGACTATTTGTGTCCCTGTGTGTGCGTGTGCCCCCGCATACACAGGGAAGGATTAAAAACAAGATTTGCTTACTGTGAGTACAGTGTAATTTGGCCTTCAAACTACCATTACTCTTTTTTTTTTTTTTTTTTTTTTTAAATTCATTTTATCTGTTTATTGTTGGCTTTGGGTCTTTGCTGCTGTGGGCAGGCTTTCTCTAGTTGCGGTGAGCGGGGGCTGCTCCTCGCTGCGGTGTGCGGGCCTCTCATTGCGGTGGCCTCTCTTGTTGCAGAGCATGGGCTCTAGGTACACGGGCTCAGTAGTTGTGGCTCGCAGGCTCTAGAGCGCAGGCTCATCAGTTGTGGCACACGGGTTTGGTTGCTCCATGGCATGTGGGATCTTCCTGGACCAGGGATCAAACCTGTGGCCCCTGCATTGGCAGGTGGACTCCCAACCACTGTGCCACCAGGGAAGCCCTACCATTACTCTTTTAAAAGAAGTTTGACAGATATCTGGGGTAAGAGCTTTCTTCCTTGCTTATGGTTTGCTTTCTTGTTGATGTTTTACAATAACATGTACTAGCAGCTAAGATTCCCCTATTCAGGCTGAGCAACTTGACTTTCCCTCCACTGCTACTTAGGCCTAAGCAGTTATCCAAGTAGTAAGAACTATCACAGGTTTGGATGAGGACTGGGTTATCTTTTCTTTTTTATTGTAGTAAACACATGACATACGTTACTGCTAACCGTATGCGTTTTGTTGTGCTGCAGATCACTAGGGCTTTTCCATCTTGCGTGAGTGAAACATCTACCCATTGAATAGCAACTCCCCATTTTCTCCACCCCGCCAGCCCTCGGCAACCACCATCCTACTTTCTGCTTCTATGAGTTTGACAACTTTAGATACCTCATATAAATGGAATTAGGTAGTATCTGTCCTTCTGTGACTGTCTTATTTCACTGAGCACAGTGTCCTCAACATCTTCATGTTGTAGCATAAGACACGCCTTTTTTTTTTAAGGCTGAGTAATATTTTATTGATGTGTATATATCACTCTGTCTTTATCCATTCATCTACTGATGGTTGTTTAGGTTGTTTCCACCTCTTGGCTCTTGTGAATAATGCTGCAAATATCTCTTCAAGGTACTGTTTTTAGTTCTTTTGGATTAATACCCAGCAGTGGGATTACTGGGTCATATGGTAGTTCTGTTTTTAATTTTTTAGGAACTTCCATACTGCTTTCCACAGTAGCTGAATCATTTTACATTCCCATCAGCAGGTACAAGGGTTTTAATTTCTCCATATCCTCATCAGCACTTTATTTTCTTTTTTGATAATGGCTATCCTAACAGATGTGACTGTGGTATCTCATTGTAGTTTTGATTTGTGTTTCCCTGATGATTAGTGATGTTGAGCATCCTTTTCATATACCCGTTGGCCATTTATATGTCTTTTGGAGAAATGTCTATTCAAATCCTTTGCGCATTTTTAAGTTGGGTTCGTTTTTGTTTTGTTTTTGTTTGTTTGTTTTTTGCTATTCAGTTATAGGAGTTCCTTATATATCTTGGACATTAACCCCTTATCAGATCCATGGTTTGCAGATATTTTCTCCTGTCCTTAGGTTACCTTTTCACTCTCAATTGTCTTCTTTGCAGGAGCTTTGTGGTATGACATAGTCCTACTTTTCTAATTTTGCTTTTTTTTTTTTAGGAAATGCTCAACATCTTTAATCATTAGAGAAACGCAAGTCAAAACCTCAATGTGATACCACTTTACATGCACAAGAATGGTTAAATTTTTTTTGCAAGGGGGACAATTACAAGCATTCACGAAGATGCGAACCCTCATATATGCTGAGGGTAATATAAATGGTATAGCTGCTCTAGAAAAACTGTCGCCCGTTCTTCAAAAAGTTAAACAGAGTTATCATATAACCCAGCAATACCACTTTTAGGTCTATACCCAAGAGAAATAAAAATATGCATCAAAACGAAACTTTATATGTATGTTCCTAGCAGCACTATTTGTGAGTCAAAAAGTAGAAGCAACTCAAATGTCCATCACTTGCTTGATGAATAGATATATTAAATGAGGTATATCCATAAAATGGAATATTTTTGGCAAAAAAAAAAAAAAAAAAAAAAGAGGGCTTCCCTGGTGGCGCAGTGGTTGAGAGTCCGCCTGCCGATGCAGGGGATACGGGTTCGGGCCCCGGTCCGGGAGGATCCCACATGCCGCGGAGCGGCTGGGCCCGTGAGCCATGGCTGCTGAGCCTGTGCGTCCGGAGCCAGTGCTCCACAACGTGAGAGGCCCACGTACTGCAAAAAAAAAAAAAGAAATACTGTTACATACCATACTACCACCTGGATAAACCTTGAAAGCATTCTGCTAAATGAAGGAAGCCAGTCACAAAGATGACATATTTAATGATTCTGTTTATATGAAATGTCTAGAATAGGCAAATCTATGGAGACAGAAGGTAGATTTGTGGTTGTCAAGTGCTGGGGGGATGGGGAAATGGGGAGTCACTGCTAATGGGTATGGGGTTTCTTTTGGGGTGATGAAAATGTTTTAAAATTGACAGTGTCATGAAGCTTTTCCTCTACATTTTCTTCTAGGATATTTATAGTTTCAGGCCTCACATTTAACTTTTTTTTTTTTTGGCTGTGCTGCGTGGCTTGTGGGAACTTAGGTCCCTGACCAGATCAAACCAGGGCCCTTGGCAGTGAAAGCATGGAGTCCTAACCACTGGACTGCCAGGGAATTCCCACATTTAACTTATTTTTAGTTAAGTCATTTTGAATTCGTTTTTTTGTGTGGTGTAAGCTAAGGGTCCAGTTTCATTCTTTTGCATGTGGATATCCAGTTTTTCCAACACCATTTGTTGAAGAGACTGTCCTTTCCCCATTGTGTAGTCTTGCCACTCTTGCCGAATATCTGTATATGTGTGGGTTTATTTCTGTGCCCTCTCTTCTGTTGCATTGGTCTATGTGGCTGTCTTTATGCCAGTACCATACTGCTTTGATTACTGTAGCTTTGTAATATGTCTCGAAGTCAGGAAGTGTGATGCCTCCAGCTTTGCTGTTCTTTCTCAGGACTGTTTTGACTATTCAGAGTCCTTTGTCATTCCATATGAATTTTAGGATTGTTTATTTCTGTGACTGGGGTTATCTAAAAGGAAGTGGAAATGTAATGAGCAGAATTGGATGAGGCTTGACTCGGTTATTGAAGGACTAAAAGGCATTCCAGGCCAAGGGAATAGCAGATGTGAAGACTCAGAAGTAAGAAATAGCATGATGCTTTTAGGGAATAGTAATAATGATAATTGCTAACGTGTTTTGAGTATACATTGGTGTATATTGATGTGTGAACCTGCAAAATGTCTGGTATGGCGAGAGTGAAGGGTACAAGGGAGTCAGTTTGTTAGCAAGTGAGCCTAGACAATCGGGGCCTAAAATCCAGATCTTTAGCCTCCCAGTCCAGTGTTCTTCCACCCTCCAAAGTTCTTTCTGAAATGTGTAGTGTTGTGTTTTGGTTGAAGTGGATAGACCATTACTTCTAGGCCTCTGGCTCTAAAGCATCAGCTCTTTTAACTGTATTTGCTGAACTTTATAGTTTGTGTTTTGTAACCATCTATAGCTAAAAACACAAAAGAGGCATTTCAAACCAGGTTACCCTTGATCTTTAGTTTTATGGCTTTATTTCGTATCTCTGAGTTTTTAAGGTATTAAGTTGAATAAAGAGAGCAGCCTTTATGGTTGTCCTACTTTTCCTCTGCTCCCAATTCTTCTTCATAAATGGGGACTGGAGCCAACTTTTCATTCATTCAACCTAGGAATTATTTTCTTGAACTGATTTGCTTTAACCAAACTCATAAGAATGCCACTGTATATTAGTTTATCATAAGAAAGCTAACTTGTAATTAGACTCCCGTCTGCCAATCACTTCATTTTCTTTTCTTGAGGAGGTCTACTTAGGAAATTCAATTAAGATTAGAGACAGTTGCTTTGTGAGAATTAAAAAAAAAAACTTGGATGATTTTAAAGGTCTTTTCCATCCATCTTTTTTTTTTTTTGTGGTATGCGGGCCTCCCTCTGTTGTGGCCTCTCCCGTTGCGGAGCACAGGCTCCGGACGCGCAGGCTCAGCGGCCATGGCTCACGGGCCCAGCCGCTCCGCGG
>NC_041219.1:54049722-54108703 GCF_002837175.3 Physeter macrocephalus | reverse complement strand
ATCTTCCCAGACCGGGGCGCGAACCCGATTCCCCTGCATCGGCAGGCGGACGCGCAACCACTGCGCCACCAGGGAAGCCCTCCATCAATCTTTGATAGCAATAACTAGTCTTTACAGGCTGAGTCTGTATGTTTCTAGGCTGGACAAAGTGAGTGTTCAGATAGACTGGCTGTTGTACCTCTGTTGGACGACACCAGAGATGCAGTCATCAGTGCTTACTCTTTCAGCTATCATTTTTTGAAGACACCTTAATTTCTACTAACCCCTCTGTTTGTATGTTAGCTATATCAGTTTGCTAATGCCCTTACTACACATGCAGATTTCTAAATTTAAGGCTGGATTCAACCCGTCAACTTTCCAAAAAGACCATCAAAATAACCTGTTGATGTATAACTGAATCACTTTGCTGTACACCTGAAACTAACACGACGTTGTAAATTAACTGTACTTCAGTTTAAAAAAATGGTTAATAAAAAAAGCAAACAAACAAAAAATAACCTGTTGATCAGACTAAGCGAAGTTTCTTATTTACTGCAGTGAGAGGGGGCATCACTCTAAAGGGTCTTGCTTTCGAAGGAGAGGCCATGGATGGCTATGTGTAGGCTTTGGGGTCTGACTTCGAGTGGTTCACAGCATGTCTTTCAATACAAAGATCATATTAACATTGCCCAGAGTTTGTGATAGACTAGGACAGTTGGAGCAAGTCTAGTGAGCAAGTTCTTGCTTGATAAGTGAGTAGGTTTGCCCAGTTCAGCAATTTATTATAGTAAGGAGCTGGTTGAGCAGTCTAATGTTAAGTGAATTTCTGAGAAGTTCCTAAAGCTAACAGCAAAGCTACCTACTGGTTTGTATCTTAATCTTCCTCGGCAAGGGTTTCCTGAACAAATGAAGTCATGTTGTATAGCGGCCTTAGATCTTAGTCCTCATAATTATGTGAATGCAGAAGCCTCAGTTCTCATTGACCTCTGTAGGGGCATATGCATTTTAATCAAGATTTGCTGTCCTGGCCCTGGGTATCTTACCATTTCCTTGACCTTTATCTTCTAATTGTGGATGGTGTTATGATTGTAGATCTCTGTGGCACTTTGTCTACTGACTTCAACTAGTATTTATTTTAATATATAATTTACGTCTTGCTACTCTGCTAAATGCACCCTAAGTTTCAGCTGAACTGAACTAGTCTCTTTTCTTCAAAATGGTACTTTTGCTTTTCCCTCTTGACAGTTCTTTTATTTTGTCTTTCCAAAATTCTATTCCTCCTGCAGCCTTTCCCGAGCTCCACACTCCCTGTCTTTAAACTGGCTGTACCTTATTTCTTAGTCATTTATGTAGCTAATTCAGCCCCTTATTAGATTGTATGCCCATGGAAGACAGAGACTATATTTTACTCATCTTTTAAAAAATCCTCTTAATAAATATTTATTAAACTGAATTACTCTGTTGAACTGAGTTGGGCTAAAGCAGAGAAATGCCCAATAGACTGATGAATTATTTTCATATTAGACTGATCTTTAAGGACTTTCATCTTTATCACTCTGGTTCTCTCTTTCCAAAGGTAAAATACACTCCAGAGAATTAACATTTTAGGTTGCAGTTTGTATGGATCATCAGAGTTGGATATTGTTGTGTTTTGAGATATAACCCACTTTAACTCTTCTCACAGATGGACTTCACTGAAGATAGCAGGAGAAAAAGATTTGAAAGTGTCTTTGTACCCACTTCAGAGCATTGACCTCTCTTGAAGTTTAAATATAGTGATTTATTCATAGAAAGCCTTGGAGAATTAAGGTTTATGCCTTTATTTTAGGCAGGTTTGGTTTTGTTTATCATTTACAATGTCCTGTTTCTCTTCAAAATTTGTTTTGATAACAGAGATGTGACAACAGGAGCAGAACAGAGCAAGTGTTTAACCCTTGTACGTGATCATCTTAGTATAGATGCAGTTTAGTATTGAAACAGATCTTTGGGTGCTGTGGTTTAGTGGCTACTAGAAGGGAAATTAAAAGTAATTTCCACTCATGACAAGGTAGTTCTTTAGAGTTAATATTGGAAGACAGAGATTTTTATATATGTAGTGCTCAGCACAGACTTTCCAAACCTTCATTATGTGGCAGAGCTATATACTTGCCCGTGTGCCCCGGAGAAAACATTTTTGTCCTGTGTTCTAGCCACTGCTTGACTCTACCACTTAATTCCTACATGTTATCCTCTGTTTAACCAGGGGAACTATATTTACCACCACCCACTCTGTGTAGATCCCTAATTAGCAACTCCACAATGCTTGAACACAACAAATAACTATTTACAGTCTAGTGTTTTAGACATTTGTTTTTTGAGGACATGTTGGTGAGTATTCTCTTATAGGAGGGTGAGAAGTGGGGATAATGTTTGGTAGATCAGACTTATTAATACTTTGCTCTTCTGAAGGAAATGTTCTTTTATAAAAATTCAGAAATCTTGCTGACATGTTGGGATGGGTGGAAGTATTTATCTTTACTGGGGTATGTATTTGACCACTGACCACATTCTGCTTCATAACACATACACTGGACCATGGGAGGTGGAAATATTACCGTTGGTGGTATTTATTAATAAAAAACTGATCCCCCCCCCAAAAAAAAACCTGGATGAAGCTACATATCTTAGTAATGTAATCTACAGTGAAATTCTTGCCTTACGTATAGGATCGCATTCTCTAAATTGAGGTTAGCTTTTTAGAAGCACCATTTTGGATAGAAGGGCAGTTGTAAAAGATGAGAAAAGAAATGCATACAGGCAGCCCTAATGCTTTGCAAGTTTCCAGCATGCATGAGTTTCAGGTACCATGCATTCGTTAAATAATACCAGTCCCTCCACAGTATGGTTCAAATTTTAGTTACTGTGGTATATTTACTGTGAGTAATTCTTAAAGCACCAACTCTCTGCTGTCTCTCCAGTCCACAGATGATGGTGCAAATAGTAGATGTCCATTGTATTGATGACTTCTTTGAAAGTCTGTCAGTGACTGGTCAGTGTACATCTGTTACTCACTTAATCCATGAGACAGCAAAGTGTGTTGCTTCCCAGTGATAAACCTATGTGACCCTTTATAGAAATGGATAATCAAAAGAGGGAATAGGCTGACAAAGATAAAAGTGAAGCAAAGAAATGAAAGTGATAATGGCGAACGTGAAAATCAAGTCAAACATAAACAGGAGTTAGAGAAGCAATAGCTGACTGTGGGAACGTTGGCACTGCCTGCCGCCACTTAAGAGATTCTAGATCTGCAGCCAGAGGATCTTAGTGAGGGCAGGCTTGTCGCCATATAGGAGTATCGTGTGACAGGATGTGGATGGCCAGTGGCAGGCAGAAAGGTCAGGTAAAAGGAATGCCTAAGGATGTTTCATGACTTTGAAAGTGCAAAGAATAAAACGTTGAAACCCTGATCCAAACTTAGAAAGTACGACAGTTTGTCAAGGCATAGAGAATATGCTCACTGTGTGTTATAAGTTAAACAACAAGAAGGCACACACTGCTCACATCACTCTTGGTAACTTTTTTTTTTTTTTTTTTTTTGCGGTACGCGGGCCTCTCACTGTTGTGGCCTCTCCCGTTACGGAGCACAGGCTCCGGGCGCGCAGGCTCGGTGGCCATGGCTCACGGGCCCAGGCGCTCCGCGGCATGTGGGATCTTCCCGGACCAGGGCACGAACCCGCGTCCCCTGCGTTGGCAGGCGGATACTTAACCACTGCGCCACCAGGGAAGCCCCTTGGTAACTTTTTTTAACCAATAAACACTTAATTCTCAGTGTTTCTGTTCTAAAATACAGCATGCTAAATAAATACTGGTTTTTACTAGTCTATTTCTTTGTACATGTAGAACTGACAGAGACTTTAATGTTTGGACAGCATTTTGTTAAGGTCATGGCATAGTCCCCACTGGTCATTAAGATTGCCGGACGTGATTTTGGCTTTTGCACGGTTTTTACATCCTGAGCCCCCACGTGGAGCGAGGGCTGTCTGTATGTGTCGTGGCCTTTTGGCCCAATGTCTGTTACCCACAGAAACAGGCCGTTTCATAACTAGAAAACTGTGAGGGGAATGAACAGAGCAGGAACTCTGTGGACCTGAGTTGAATTTCTGACTCTGGGTGTGTTACCTTGAACGCATCATTTAACCTCAGGTTTCTCATCTCTAAAGTGGTACCTGCCCAGTGAATACTTCTTGAGTTTTTTGAGTGAATGCTTACCATTTAGCCCCAACACTAGTAACCACTTATTAGTAAGTAGCTCACTTATTAGCATCTTTCACAGTGAAGGATCTGTTAAGTTTTTTTTTTTTTTTCTGATGTGAACACAGTATTGAACTGTGACATACAAAATTTGAGGTGTATAGACCCTCTCATTATTTCTTTAGATCAGAGTTTCTCACTCCCTGGTGACATTTTGCCATTGTAGTATGTTTAACAGTATCCTGGCCCCTACCTACTGAATGCCAGTAGCTTTCCCACCACTTGTGACGTGTAAAAGTGAATCCAGCTATTGCCAGTGTCCCCGGGGAGGGCGTGGGGGTAAAATTCCCCCTAGCTGAGATCAAACTGCTTTAGACTTTTTAAGTATTTTCGTAATTTATTTCTCTCCTTTTCTGTTTCCCTTCTTCAGCCGGACCCTCTCTCTGTTGCCAAAGTGATAGTTTCCAAATGCAGTCTAGTGCTCAGCTTGCTCTGCTCTCATATCTGTTAAATGCTCAGCCTTGCCTGCAGGATAAAGCCTGAAGCCCAGTAGCGTCAGAAGCTTTTACGGAGCTGGCTCTTACCTAACTTCGCCTCCATTCCTCTCCCTCCTTTTTTTTTTTTTTAAGCATTCTATTGAGGGATGATTTACACAAACTTTGTATTATGGGGTAATTTAAAACACATTAAAATGTGTTTAAAATGCCCAAATCTTAGATATATAGCACAGTGACACTACATGTGTGACGACCATGCAGATCAAGATTCAGATTATTTCCGTCATTCAGAAAATTCCCTCTATGCCCTTCCAGTCAGTAACCCCTCCCTCACCCCCATTCCCAGTGGTCGCCATTATTGTGACTTCTACCACAGTGGATTTGTTTTGCTTGTTGCTGACCTTGACATAAATGGCATCATGTGATACACACTGTCTTAATAATCGGCTTCTTTCACTTGGCATGTTTCTGCTACTCACTCACATTGTTTTGTGTCAGTTCTTTATTACGGAAGAGTATTCTGTTATATAAATATATCACACTTGTTTATCCTGTTTCTTATTGTTAGACAATTGGGTTATTTCTGGTTTTTCACTATTATGAATAAAGCTACATTGTGCGTCTTTACCTTCTTTAAAAATTTTTTATTGTGGCAAAATTTATAATGTAAAATTTACCATTCTAACCCCTTTAAAGTATACAATTCAGTGATGCTAATTGTATTCACAGTGTTGTGCAACCATTACTGTTACTTCCAAAGTTTTTCATCACCCCAGAAAGACTTCAGGAGTAACTCTTCATTCCTTCCTCCCCCCAGCCCAGTGTTTGGGAACCTCTAGTTTACTTTCTGTCTCTGTGAATTTGGTTATTCTAGGTATTTCATGTAAGTGGAATTGTTGTGTGGGGTGCATTTCACTGAGCATGATGTTCTCAAAGTTTATACCTGTGGTGGCCTGCGCCAGAACTTCATCCCTTTTTTTTTTTTTAACTTTTTATTTTATGTTGGAGTATCATTGATTAACAATGTGTTAGTTTCAGGTGCACAACAAAGTGATTCAATTATACATATACATGTATCTATATTCTTTTTCAAACTCTTTTCCCAGTTAGGTTGTTACAGAATATTGAGCACAGTTCCCTGTGCTATACAGTGGGTCCCTGTTGATTATCTATTTTAAATATAGCCTTGTGTACGTGTCAATCCCAAACTCCCTAACTATCCCCCCCACCACTGTAACCATAAGTTTGTTCTCTAAGTCTGTGAGTCTGTTTTGTTAATAAGTTCATTTGTATCATTTTTTTAGATTCTGCATGTGAGCATATGATATTTCTCTTTGTCTGACTTATTTCACTCAGTATGACAATCTCTAGGTCCATCCATGTTGCTGCAGATGGCATTATTTCATTCTTTTTAATGGCTGAGTAATATTCCATTGTCTATATGCCCCACATCTTCTGCATCCACTCTTCATTCCTTTTTATGACTGACTAGTATTCTGTTGTTAGCTAGGCTGGGTCTCTTCCCTCATCCACAGGCATTTGGATCGTTTCCTTACTCACCTCCTTTGGCCTCACATCACGTTTACTTTGTTGCCACAGCTGTGCTAAACTCTGTACTCTTTGTATGGAGCTTTTTCTTCCCTCTGTGTTTTTGGATTCGGGCTGTTACCTTTCCCTCTCATGTCTGACTGGTGAACTCTTAACGCATTTTCCAGGGCGGGCTTCAGATGTTACCTTTCTGGAAAACTTTCTAGCAGTGCCAGAGTTAACTTTTCTCTTTTTTGTTTGCATCAGACCTTGTCCATGCTATAGACTAGATTATTGCTGTGGTTTTTTTGTTTTTGTTTTTTTTGTTTTTTCTTTTTTTACTTACATGGGCGCCTTCCCCACTAGGCTGTGGCACCTACTTCAGTGTTCTCAGTACGTAGCCCATCATCATGAGAAAGACCATCACTTATTTATTGCCTGAGTCCTAGGCCCTGGGATAGTTTCTTTTATTCATTATCTTTGTTCCTTAAACAGATGTGCAGTGTAGTGCAGTGTTGTTAAAATCATTTTGCAGATGAGGAAACTGATGCTTATTGAGATTGTATATAATTTTGTCAAAGATTACACAATTTATCATTAGTCAAGGTTTATCTGGCTTCAGACTCACTTTTATCCATTGGCAAACCAACTTTTCCCAAAAACTGTTTAAGTGAATAAACAGTTGTTTCCTCTGTTTGGTGTTCAACCAAGACCATACATCTTGCATTCTCAATGTTTTCTGTTTTCTTGTAATAAACATGTGTTAAGCACTGCTGAGAAGCAAAGCTGTCCTCCCCTGTAGCAGTGCCGTCGTTCTCCTCCCTCCCATAGTGGGGAGTTGACGCGTTCCTCTCTCTTTCCTGTAGACGTGGACAGTGGTGGGTGCCCACCCAGAGAGGCGCCCTCTCTTCATTTTCCTTACCTCAGTCTGTAGTAAAGGTTACCTATGTGAAGTGCCTTTGCTTCTGCCAGTGAGGCTGCCTTGCCTTTCCCTATCAGTGGTCCTCCATGAATCCAAGTGCACTTGTTCCTGGTATCTCAGACTGTCTGCAGCTTAGTCAGGTTTTACTTTTGATAGTACAGGAAACATTTAACTGTGTTCTATGTGCTTATTTGTAGTTTTATTGGAAACTGCTGGCTTGATTTGAGAATCAAGATTGAATCCATGTTTCTGTTTTCTCTTTGTGAAGAATGAACTACATGTTAAACATGCATAAATATTGGACCTATTTTATGTTTTATATAAATTTACATTTTATACTTTAAAAAATCAGTCCGGGGCTTCCCTGGTGGCGCAGTGGTTGCGAGTCCGCCTGCCGATGCAGGGGACGCGGGTTCGTGCCCCGGTCCGGGAAGATCCCACATGCCGCGGAGCGCCTGGGCCCGTGAGCCATGGCCGCTGAGCCTGTGCGAGAGGCCACAGCAGTGAGGGGCCCGTGTATTGCAAAAAAAAAAAAAAAAAAAAAATCAGTCCGCTAATCATTTCAAACTGTTGTCTATTTTCAGTTTTCATATAATTGATGATTTAATGGAATTTTATCACTTTTATTTTGTTTAATAAGGCACAATCCTTAAATCTTTTAAAGCATTAATTAATCTAGCAACTTTGTAAGTATATAAAATATTGGCACAGAGCTGTTCTGGGAGCAATGGAAGAACACAAACATACACTTAAAATCTAGTTTAGGAAGCGTTACAGTGAAAATGTAACATTCTATCAACTATGAAATAAAATAGTGTAAGTCAGTGAACAAGAGCTGTACATTAGTTGTCCAATGAGCAGTCTGGACTTGAAGTGCTGAAGAAATTCAGAAGAGGAGGCATGTTATGGGTTAGGTGGAGCCTACATTTTCTGGTGAAAATGGCTTCTTGTTTGCAGGGAGTGAAACACATTGAAATGTTACAATGGTTTGTAGCCCTCCAGACGGCTCTGTTATTGAAATTTCACAGGATTGGGGGAAGCAATCTAAAAAATGTTCCTAGAAAGGTAGAGGGGGTTGTAGAGGGGTGTGGGAGGGAAACATGGAACCTTCTTGAAGGAAAGGTAGAGAAACACTATGCGAGAGTAGTTAAGAGGTTTAAACCGGAACATGATGGTGATGGACTGGCATGGAGGGGCAGGAAGGTAAGTTTTAGGTCAGTAGAGAAGGGGAGGGTGTTGGGTGTTTTATTGGTGAGAATAATAGAGAAGCAGATTCAAGATAGTTTTCTTGGAGAACATAATTTAAAAAAATTTGAGATTGGGTGCATAGCATGTCTCACATGCTGCTTAATAGCCTCTAGTTATCTTGAAGAGTGAAGAAAGTAAAATCTTAGGATTTCTTTTGAAACCTGTTCAAATTCAAGTTTTGTGGTAATGACCTCCGAGTGCTCAGCCTCCCCAGTTTTCTGATTGCAGGGAGAGGATCAGTTCACCCCCTCGTGCAGTTATGGGGGTAGTGCTGTTCACCTGGCAGACACGTAGCTTAGGAAGTAGTTTCCTGTGGTGTCATTATTCATTGAGTGACAGAACCACCAAATTTTAGAGAATGGAGAAGACTGGAGAGATTTAAACAACTCCTTTTAGATGGAAATGAGAAAATTGAGGCTCAGAAAGGTTGAGAGACCGGTCTAGAAAACCATCGACGTTCGCGGTTAAACCAGGCTTACTCCTGGCATCTCCCGCGTTCTAGTCCATTGCCCTTCTTACAACTTCATTCTGTCCAAACCGGCGGCACCTTGACCTGGAGACTCTGCAGGTTGTCACGCCTTCCTGCGTCCCCCAGACACAGTGATCGTTTCCCCACCGTGTGGGAAGGCGACGGGCTTCGTCCTTTTTACTGTTCCACTTTGCTGGTTTTAACCTCGAGCCACCTACTTAACCTCTTTGCCTAATGTTCTGTATATGTTTTGATAAGAATACTATTCTAGTAAGGTAGTTGTCAAGATTAAGTTAGATGGCCTTTTCTTTGTGCTTGGTGTAGTCTAAGAATTTGGTAAAAGTAGTTTTTTTCCTCCTTTCTTTCTTTTCCCAGAACCAAGCAAAGCAAAGCAATAGACCCATTCTAGTAATCAGTGTCTCCGGAGAATTGGCACAAAGGGATACAAAAGATATATTTTGTTTTTCAAAAAGCAAGTTTGGTGTTAAATCTCAAAGTTTATTTTACATGTGCCAGGTGGGATTCTTGGAGATTTCCCCTCAATAATCTCTCAACTTTATATGTGTAATAGTATTATGTGATCTATGGGTATAATTCTTAAAATAAAAAACAAAGCATTCAAGGCTACTCCTTGAATAGGAACGCTGCTGCCGTAGTTCAGTTGTCTGTCGGAGAAGAATCAGGCACCTCTTGTTCATTTTCAGTACTCATAACAATTCTATAATAAACAGACCTTACTTCCTATGTTGTTACTTGTCTGAGCCTTGTTTTGACCTTAAGAGAATTTCATTGTAATTCTTCAAGGAAAATGTATTGTTTGGTTCCTTTGGCTCCTGGTCTCTGTCCCTGACTGTTTCTGTGATTGCCTTGCAGAGCTTGGAGGAACGTCGGTGTGATGATGGAGCGTCTCAGGAGGACGAGGGGTTTATGGGCATGTCCCCCCTCTTACAAGCCCACCACGCCATGGAGAGAATGGAAGAGTTTGTGTGTAAAGTAAGTTGGCCCTTTCTTGTCGTTTCCGTGCTGTATGTTTAGTCCTTCCCAAACAGGAAACTTTTAAAGAGAGAGGCGTGTGGCGGTGTGGGGGGCAGAAGCAGTGTCAAGACTTTAACCCTGTTCAAGGCACAAGGTCTTTGTTTGCCTGCACAGCCGTGATAAAGGTTTGATAACACTACATTATCCAGCTGGGAAACAAGGCTTTCCTGAAAATAGGTTCACAGAGTAGATGTCTTGTTGACCATTTAGACGAGAGAGTGAAAAAATTGGGGGCGTTCGATGCCTGGAGATGCTGAAGTGCCATCTCCAAGTCCCTTGAATCTGTTCTACTGTGATAGCAAACGTGCTTCTCTTCTTAGGGATTGTGTGGCTGATCAGACTCCTCTTCAGATAGGAGTTGCCCGCTTCTCATGCACATCTAGTATCTTCGGTGTAGCTGGTATGTCTTCTGATTCATTAGGATCCATGTGGGGATTTTTTTCCCCCCTAAGATGGTAACTGGAATTGGGGTTGCTTGTTTAGAGAAAATGGTCAGGGACCCTGGCACGGGTATAGCCGCTCGGTCCATCTGATCCATAGGAGCCCTGGCAGGTACGACCTCAGGTCAACACAATTCAGTGTGTGTGTGTGTGTGTGTGTGTGTGTGTGTGTGTGTGCGCGCGTGTGTGCGCGCGCGCACGCGCGTGTGTGTATGTAAATTCATTTATTAAACGTTTTTGAAGGACTCTTGATCATTTAGAGAAAAATTTTTCGGACACTTAGCTTTCTCATGAGTTTTATGAAACCAAGACATTTTATACATGTAGTCGTAGATCCTGAAAACTAAATTTAGGTTTTCCTACCTTCACAATGATTCTAGAAATAATTGGGGCCAGTTGACTTAGAGTCCTATACTTTGGACCAGAGCTGAGAAGAGAATGTTATAATCTGGATATAGACATCTCTTCCAAGACAGGGATTGGGGGGTGGGGGGAGGGGTGGGGAGGAGTGGTGGGAGGGTCTAAACATTTACAGATCTACTTTTAGAGCCTCAGAAATTTGAGTCAGTGTTTGAAAACTGGTGAAGAAAAAGCCAAGCAAAACAATAGACCCATTCTAGTAATCAGCATCTCTGGAGAATTGGCACAAAGGGATACAAAAGATATATTTTGTTTTTCAAAAAGCAAGTTTGGTGTTAAATCTCCAATATTCAGTGTCCGGCCATTAGGGATTCTTATGTTAATGGATCCGTGGGGTCCTGTAGCTAACTTGACTGTCTTTTTGTTCTCCCTTCGGAACCAAGAGTAGAGAATATAGCAGATAAAACTTTCCAGTTTAAGAGCTAATGGGTGAATAAATGGGCACTTTTTTGCTACAGACTATAATTTTCTGAAGGAAAAGTAGTGATTATTACCAACCCCCGCTAGCAGTGTGTCTGTGATCAGAGGGAGAGGCTTCCTGGGTCGCCCCACACACTGTGGCCCAGCACCTGACCGTCCTTGATAAATCTAGTGACACAGGGTTCTTTCTTGGACTGGAAGCAAATAGACAGTTAAAAATGAAGTGTCCTGTCACGTTGCTGGTCCAGGTACTTTCCCTTTTGGAAAAGCTTTTCTTATAGGGATAGGGAACAAAACCATTTAGGCTTACAGAGTATCCAAGTTTGATCTTGGTGTCTCTTTCCCAGCCTTCAGTAGTTGCTGTTTACGAGCATCGTCAGGCCGATGTGGGATAGGAGGTGTTCTGTGGGTCACTTTTGTAAATTAAGTTTTGTGCGTTATATGGTCTAATACAAACCTAGTGGACCATTGCTAAGATGTTTGATTTAGGCACTGTCCTTGTCAAGCTTATAAATAAATGTGTCTTTGACTAAGCTGTGACCTTATTCTTCCCCAGGAGGGGAAAGAGGATACCTGTTTGGGTTGGCATTTGGCTACACTGCAAGTTGAGCCACATGGGTGCAGTGTCTGAAATTGACACTATTACAGTATAATTATGAAAGCACAGCTCCTTGGCCCAGTCTTTAGACACCAGAATGTTTGTTTAGAAACAATGGGGAAAGTCTCTCTGACATTGTAAGCATGTAAGAAACTCGGCATTCTTTTTGACTATTTTGGCTGTGTGGTGGATGACACTGTAGCACTTTGCATATGATCACAGAAGAGCTGTTTCCATGTTGTGAACTGCCTTCAGGGAGGTGAGGATTGATTTCTATTTTAGAAAATAAAATTCTCCCAAAATAAAACAGAGTAGCAGCATCTTGTAACACATTATTTTATTTTGTTGTATGTTAGGAACAAGCAGGGAATGGCCAGATTAGCCCAGGCCTCAGGTTTTGAGTTGGAAGGTGTAAGGGCCAGTGGGGAGGGTAGGGAGAGAAGGGAGAGTGAGTTTGAGTGTGAAGAGTGTCACTGCTATTCTTCAGTCGTTTGTGTCCACTCCCTTTGGAGTTCCACAGAGGATCAGTTCTCTGAAAACGCCCCTAAGGAAGGATTAGGGGGAGCAGAGAAGCAGCAGCCTCTTGTGGAGGGAAAGGGTGGGCATGGTGGCTGGCAGGTGTGGGGATCAGCCGTGCTGCTGGTCACAGGGGCGTCGATGTCAGAGTGGAAGCCACAGGTAGACATGTTCCTGCATTCTTCCTTGCATCTTTTTGGCTCAGCAGAAGCAGGTTAGTTTTTAGGCTTAAGTGGGTTTGTGGCGTGAGCTCACTGGGCTGAGAGACGTGATTAGGAGCAGAGTGAAGACACACCCTTTTTAGGAGGGGCTTCCTCACTCCTGATCCCTTTCCTTTAGTGTCTGATGGGGGCCTGACAGCGAGGAAAGAGGGGAGCCGGAGGGCAGGAGGGCTGAGCCCCTTTGCCGGCTCCGCGGCACTGGTCATGAGCTCTCAGGTGGCAGCCTGTGGGGCAGGCAGGACTGCACATCACCTTTGGGGTGGGTGCTGGGGTTTGCTGCCGCATTTATGAAGTGCTTTGGGTCATTTCGTGGGATCCTCACAGCTTCCTCGCCAAGTGATCGAAGCACTCGTGTCCTCGTTTTATAAATGCGGACACTGAGGCTTGAGGATTTTGTAATTAATTAAAGCTCATTCAACTAGTTAATAGCAGAGATCCAAGATTTTCTGACTCCTGTGCCCTTCTCTACTTGCCGTATTTGCTGTGATGGGAAGAGAAAGAGTAAGGGAGAGGGAGAGACTTTAGCAGAAGGTACATAAGTGTGATTCTATGTTCTTTTTTCACCAACAGGGATATTAAGTATAAAAATGGTCTTATTTAACACGACAGGGATTTTTCAGAGGTACAGTCCGTGGTGGAGGATGAAGGAGGGGCGGGGCGTCTGTATGGGTGGGACTTCAGCCCTCTCACCCTACCTTTAGCCAGACTGAAACAGAGCTTGAAAGCACTCTTTCTGGGTATTTTCTGTAACTTCATTTCATTTGCTCTTCCCTTTTCCTAAGAAAAGTCCTGTCCCTGCCCCCCCATCCCCTGCCTTAAAAAAAATGTTTTTCCTCAATCAAGTTTTTAAAACCTCAGAATATAGGACATTATACCTTTGAATGTTATTTGTCTTTTTAAAGATAAGGTATTTTTTCTCCTTATAAGCCAGTGTGGTAAGAGATAGCTGTCAGTATTGCTCAGTTGACATTAAACTCAGACGTGTTTGCTAATATTCTTCGAGGTCTGGGAAGGTCGGTGGCGAGTAATCCCTCATGACGTGCTACCCGACTGGCTCAAGGATAACGACTTCCTCTTGCACGGACACCGGCCCCCTATGCCTTCTTTCCGGGCCTGTTTTAAGAGCATTTTCAGAATACACACGGAGACAGGCAACATCTGGACGCATCTCTTAGGTATGTGACAGCAGAGATATAACGTGGCCGTCTGTTTCTCCCCCACCAGTGTGCGTCAGGGTAAGGGCGGAACTTCAAAAATGTTTTCTGGATTTCTGATGATGAAGTTTCTTAGTGGTTGTCTCTGTGGTGGTCCTTGTTGACACGATGATTTTATTATAGCTAGGTTGTATTTCTCTCTACTAGATTTTCAGACATGTCCTTAAACCAGGCAAAGGAAAAGGCACTGTACAGAATGGGGTATAATATTTTAATGAGCATGGAGAGGAAGGTAGTTATTTAATAGAAGTAAGCTGATTTTTGGAAGTCATTACTTAGAATATTCACAATTCAATTTCAGTTTGGCTTGAAGTAGAATGTGATCTATGATATTTCTTTCCATCATGATTGCACATTAAAGAAAGAATGCAGTGGGGGCGAGAACAGTCTTTTCGACAAATGGTGTTGGGGAAAACTGAGTAACTAGTATGCAAAAGAATGAAGTTGGACTCCTAATTCACACCATATAGAAAAATTAAGATGGATCAAAGACCTAAACATAAGAGCTAAAACTCTGAACCCATTAGGAGAGAACATAGATGTAAATCTTTATGACCTTGGATTAAGTGACAGTTTCTTAGAATTGACACCTAAAGCATAAGCAACCGGGCTTCCCTGGCGGCGCAGTGGTTGCGCGTCCGCCTGCCGATGCAGGGGAACCGGGTTCGCGCCCCGGTCTGGGAGGATCCCGCGTGCCGCAGGGCGGCTGGGCCCGTGGGCCATGGCCGCTGGACCTGCGCGCCCGGAGCCTGTGCTCCGCAGCGGGAGAGGCTGCGGTGGAGAGAGGCCCGCATACCACAAAAAAAAAAAAAAAAAAAAAAAAAGCATAAGCAACCAAAGAAAAAATAAATTGGACTTGATCAAAATTAAAAACTTGGGACTTCCCTGGTGGTCCAGTGGTTAAGAATCTGCCTTCCAATGCAGGGGACACAGGTTCAATCCCTCGTCGGGGAACTAAGATCCCACATGCCGTGGGGCAACGAAGCCCGCATGCCGCAACTAGAGGGAAGCCCGCACGCTGTAACTAAGACCTGACGCAGCCAAATAAATAAATAAAATATTTTTTAAAAAAATTAAAAACTTTTGGGACTTCCCTGGCGGTACAGTGGTTAAGGCTCCGCAGTTCCAGTGCAGGGGCCATGGGTTCGATCCCTGGTCGGGGAACTAAGATCCCACATGCTGTGCAGTGTGACCAAAAAATTAAAAAAATAAAAACTTTTGTATGTCAAAGGACATTAGCAAGAAAGTAAAAAGGTAACCCACAGAATGGGAGAGAATATTTGCAAATCATATATCTGGCAAGGGGCTAGTGAAGAACTCTTACAACTAAACAGTAAAAAGACAACTCAGTTTTAAAAATGGGGAAGGCATTGGAATAGACATACAAGTGGCCAGTGAACACACGAAAAGTTGCTCAACATCCTGAGTCATTTGAGGAGGTGCAGTGAGATACCACTTCACAGTCACTAGGATGGCTGTTATCAAGAAAATGGAAAATAACAAGTCTTTGCCAGGATGTGGAAAGGTTAGAACTCACGTGCATCGCTGGTGGAAGGTAAAATGGTGCAGCCCATAGAAAATAGTTTGGCAGTTCCTCAGAAAGTTAAACAGAGTTACCGGCAATTTTAATTCTAGGTATATACCCAAGAGAATTGAAAACATGTTCACACAAAAATGTGTACATGAATGTTCTTAGCATTATTCATAATAATGCTGAAAGTGGAAACAACCCATGTATCAGCTGATGGGTGAATAAAATGTGGTATATCCATATAATGGCCAGAGAAGGGGTGAACTGCTGATAATGTGCTACAACATGGGTGGGCCTTGAAAACATGCGAAGTGGAAGGAGCCGGACACAAAGGCCAAGTATTGTATGATCCATATACATGAAATACCCAGAATGGGAAATCCATAGAGATAGAAAGTAAATTAGTGGTTGCCTAGGGTTGTCTAGTGGGGAATGGGAGATGGCTGAACAGGTGTAGGACTTCTTTTTGGGGTAATGAAAATGTTCTAGAATTAAATAGTGGTGATGATTGCACAACCTTGTGAATATACTGAATAGTCTGGCCTTACCCGATTTGATGTACATTTCTTACCCCTCGTTTGATTTCCACTATGACTGCAAGTTCCAGACTGCTAGTGCAGTGAGAGTAGAATAGACAGTCAAGTTTGTTGCTGACTTCTACTCGAGGGTAAATGCTTTATTAAATGGATCAAACAGAATCACTTAGTAAATGGTTTAACTGCTTAATTTCTGTGCCTGTCTTGTGTTAAGTGGCCTTTCCCTAGGCAATAAGAACATGGTATCTCACTGTGAAGAACAGTTTAAAAACTGGTTATGAAATGGCCCAAATGGGCATTTCACTGTCCTTTAACTTCCGAATCTGTTGGGCCAACGGGTGAGGACCAGAGAAGCATAAGGTTCCTTGACAGCTGTTGGTGGAGAAAAGCTGTGTTTCCTAGCAGAGTTTGGAGGTATCAGCATTCACTGCAAAGGAAAATGCAGAATGGGCCTTTGAAACCTGGGCTACAACATATATGCCAAAAACTTTATAAATGAAATTTCACGTGGGATCTAGAGGTAGAAGTGGGTTTTTCTACTTTTTTAGTTTAATCTTTTTTTTTTTTTTTAACATCTTTACTGGAGTATAATTGCTTTACAGTGGTGTGTTAGTTGCTGCTTTATAACACAGTGAATCAGCTATACGTATACATATATCCCCATATCTCCTCCCTCTTGCGTCTCCCTCCCACCCTCCCTATCCCACCCCTCTAGGTGGTCACAAAGCACCGAGCTGATCTCCCTGTGCTATGCGGCTGCTTCCCACTAGCTATCTATTTTACATTTGGTAGTGTATGTGTGTCTATGCCACTCTCTTCTAGTTTTTTAAGAAGGAGCAGCCATTGTCTGTTTTCTTTTTTGGATTAGTAGTGAGTTATTCTGTATACTGAGTTTGTGAAACTGAGGAGCATATGATACCAACAGTATTTGGAGTAGACCAACATTTTGGATAAGGTTCAGTTATTTGGAAAAATTTGGGAAGTTCTCATGGAACTTTCGATTTGGATGTCAGGATTGAAAACACAATCAGTATGTGACACTTCAGTGTATCTTCAAAAGGATGATTCTTTCTCTCTTCCTGTGCTCTTTCCTAGGTTGTGTATTCTTCCTGTGCCTGGGCATCTTTTATATGTTTCGTCCAAACATCTCCTTTGTGGCCCCCCTGCAAGAGAAGGTGGTCTTTGGATTATTCTTCTTGGGGGCCATTCTCTGCCTTTCTTTTTCGTGGCTGTTCCACACAGTCTACTGCCACTCAGAAGGGGTCTCTCGTGTCTTCTCTAAGTGAGTATCTGCAAAGTCCGTATCTGATCAGTGATGTAGAGTCCATGGGCTAGGGGAGAACTTCCAGCAGAGGTGGCAGAACCCTTGATACCATCCGCTGGGAACTTTGATCGGAACCTGTAGCAGGCAGTAATTTTTAACATTAAATGGATTTTTTTTTTCTGTCCTAGACTGGATTACTCTGGTATTGCTCTTCTGATTATGGGAAGCTTTGTCCCTTGGCTTTATTATTCTTTCTACTGTAACCCACAACCGTGCTTCATCTACTTGATTGTCATCTGTGTGCTGGGCATCGCAGCCATCATCGTCTCCCAGTGGGACATGTTCGCTACCCCGCAGTACCGGGGGGTGAGAGCAGGTAAGAGCTCGCAGAGGGCCCACACTGGACCCGTGTCTATTTGCCAGGCTTCGTTAGAGGGTCACCGTTGCCCAAGCATTACGCGAGGTACTTGTGATGCAAAGATGGAGAAATCGCAGTTCCTGTTCTCGAGGGCCTCGTAATGTAGTAGGGGTGTCAGAGTGGAGGGGGTGCTGAGCTATCGCAGTTGACGTGTTCGGGGCAATACAGTGTACGTGAGTTTAGGCCCGTACACTGTCCTTATGGCTGTGGCTCCGTAACCTTTGTAAAATAATGATTCCTCCTTCTCAGCTCACGGTGTACTTTTTATAGTGATTAGTTCTTTTTTTTGTTGTCATTTTTTGTTTTGTTATGTATTTTCATTTTATTAAAATTTTTTTTTTCCTTATGTATTTTCATTTTAAAACGTGTAAAAAAAAAAGTCTTCACTCCCAACTGATTGTGTTCTAAAGAGGCGCCACACTCTTTTCTGATGTAGAGATAAAGAGGCTTTTTGTGTTTAGGATAATGCCTGTTTAGTTGGAGATCAGTGGAAAGCCAAAAGCCCCTTCCTGTGTGAGTACTTCCCGTGTGAGGGCCTGGACTGGCGACTGACCCCTCGGAGCCAGGGCTGTGTCTTCAGTTTTCTGCCCACCCAGTGTCAAACCCAGTACCTCCTGAGAGTGAACAGGAAGTATTAGAAAGAATACTTTTCCTTTCAACCTTTTTGTTTTAAACCATTTTGTATCAAAGTCCAAGCCACAGTTTACCTGCAGTTACCTAGAAGGTTAGAAGTTAGAATTAACTTCATGTTAGTGAGCACTGTTGTAACGCTGCCCTCTTCCCTTTTGAGGATTTCTTTGAGCACTTGAGCAGTGGTCAGGGTTGGCTCCCAGTGTTACCGAACCAGACCTGGGTCCGCTTGCCGTGCCAGTCTGCTGACACCGGCTTGTGGTGGAGGACAGTGCAGCATTTACATTGTGAGGCGCCAGACGAGGAGTCTGGGGAAGCTAGTGCTCAGAAAACTTCAACTCCCTGATGGTTTTGGGGGAACAGGTTTGTTTTCGTTTTTGTTTTTTTTTGCGTTACGTGGGCCTCTCACTGTCGCGGCCTCTCCCGCTGCGGAGCACAGGCTCCGGACGCGCAGACTCAGCGGCCATGGCTCACGGGCCCAGCCGCTCCGCGGCATGTGGGATCTTCCCGGACCGGGGCACGAACCCGCGTCCCCCGCATCGGCAGGCGGACTCTCAACCACTGCGCCACCAGGGAAGCCCGGGGGAACAGTTTTTATAGTCAGAATTTGGGGGAGGTCTGTATGGTGTGTGACCTCCCTCTGATTGATTGATGGGGGGGTAACGGGGTGGTGCTCCAGGAACCTCAGTCATTGGCCCTCTGGTTCCAGCCAGTCTGGGGTCCCCGTGCTTGTGCTCAGCCTGAGGTCGCCGTCCTCCACGGGGTGGGCCCCAGTTCCCATAGACGAGCTCTGAGACGTGCATCCGGTTGGGTCCCTTGAGGAGGAACCAGACCGTGCCCCTTCCCTGCACTGCTGTTCTTGACCGCTCCGCCTTTGCTTCGGCACTCCCCCACTCCTCTAACTAGCAGCTGTTGGAGTCTGCCCTTTGGGACTCAGGAAAGGTCTAGGAGGCTGAAACCTTTTTCCTGCAAATAAGAAATGGGGGACACGGAAGGGCTTTTGTGCCTGGGAGGGCCCCACCAGGTCCTGCTGGGTTTCAGTCCCCCCCCTTCCTGTGATATGCCTCAATCTTGGGGGGAACAGGTACTGGACAAGAAAACAACGTTTTGAATAGAGAGGCTGATCATGAACTCGCAGAGAACTCGGTTTCCCCAGCGGTGCTCAGCTGGGTGTTCAGCCCGGAGCACGAGAGATGGGAACGCTCCGGCTGAGCGGAGCCGCATGGCCTGCGGTCTGCGCGTCAGAGGGACCACGTTCCTGAGCCTTGGCTTTGGGGACGACGGGCACGACCCTGAGCAGCGTCTGCTTAGCGCGTGGAGGAGAAGCGCGGTGAAGAGACAGGAGCACGGTGTTTTCGGGGGTGGGAAGGAAGTAGGCCCTCTTGACTCCTTTCTTCTTGAGACAGCACTGCCCTTGCCCCGCCCTCGGGGACGCCCGTGTCATCTACGCGCGTGCGCTCGGCCTTGGTGCACGTCGGTGGGCGCTTGCTTGTAACAGCCAAAGCAAGTAATAGGCACCTTGTTTTTGAGAAAGCTTATTACCAGATGGTGGTTGGTTTGGCAAAGGTCATTCTTACCTGTGTGTCGGAACGTGGGAGCAGCTCCTGGCTGCTGGGGGACGTCCCTGTGGTGCTTTGTTGACCCACACCCTTCACAGTGGTTTTAGATCTGCGTTACCTTTAAACTTTTTTTGATCGTGACATTTTCTGTTACAACCCTAAACGTGTCTTATTTTATATGTATATATATAAAAATATAATTTATATCTATATAAATTATAAAACTTGGACAAAATGGCACTTAACCCTCCACTTGACACAGTCTGATTTTTTTTGATATTTTTAAATTTTAGTCTAGTTCATAAAAAAAAAAAAAAAGCTCATCTAGACTCGGTTTGTCTCATAACCTGGGTCATATCCAGAAGTTTGAAAAACACTGCTGTAGAGGGTTTTGAGGGCAGTCGGCTGTGGTGGAGCCTTGCTGATAGACTGTATCTGACTGGTGCTCTGGGGCCCTCTTCCTTCCTCACCCCCACCTCCGTCCTTTCCACCCTACCCTCACCCCAGGAATGTCTGTCTGGTGCCTCAAAGGGAAGATGAAATATGTAAAACTGCTCTGTACTGTAATCTGTGTCTTAAAGAAGCAGCATTTAGGGGTGCTTTGAGCAAAACCCTAGAGCTGTCTGTTTCTAAAACACTCAGCAACATAATTCCAAACCCCTTGAAGACTGCTGACTTGTTAGGCTAAGCCTTTCTCAGCAGGAGGCGCTTTGCCTTTGTAAATAGATCTCCTTTTTAGAACTTAGATGTGCTGTCTTGCATGTCAGAATCACAGAGTTTGAAGAACCTTCTTTTTCCTTTTGACCAAAAAGCTGATGTTGCATCCTGCTGTGAAATATTCAGTTTACAGAATCACTGGTACCGTGCCAAAGTTCTTCTTCCTCATTTTCACTGTGTTCTTACGATTCCCAGGAGTGTTCTTGGGCCTTGGCCTGAGTGGTGTCATTCCCACCTTTCATTATGTCATCTCGGAGGGCTTCCTGAAGGCCGCCACCATAGGGCAGATCGGCTGGTTGATGCTGATGGCCAGCCTGTATATCACGGGAGCAGCCCTGTACGCGGCCCGCATCCCCGAGCGCTTCTTTCCCGGCAAGTGTGACATCTGGGTGAGTATGGTCAGGGGTGGTCAGTGTCTGTCCGTCCATCTGTTAGTGGGTTATTGGCAGACGGGGAAGTGGAATAATTGAGGAAGCTTCAGACTCAGAATCCAGATATGTGTATCCTAGCCCTCAGTGTCCCTCATGATTTGTGTCTCCAGACAGTAAGTACAGTATTGACTAGTGTTTATTGGTAACTGACATGTGTGGGTGCCTGGCACAGAGCTGAGGGAGCACTTTACAGGGACGGCCTCGTTAGATACACCGGCCCCGTAAAGTGTAACAGCTCCTATCAGTGCCTTCACTTGACAGCTTGGGAAAGGAGGCTTCGGGAGATTAGGTAACTCCTTATCCGGCACCCCTGCCTATGAGGTGGCAGGAGTGGAATTTCAGTCTGCGCTCCTGTGCCCAACACTGTGGCAGGTCTTCTAGTCCTTCTTTGTCTGGTCTCCTCGTGTACGAGATGAGGGTGACAGACCAGGTTTTTACCAAGGTCCTTTCTGATACCAAAATTCAGTGGTTTGTAATGAGGGACTGATATACGTGTTTGGCTGGGAGAGGAGGTAGGAAGACTAGATGTGGTTAATGGTAGGAAAGGAGGAGAGGGGGCAGGGAATACAAGGGACCAGGAGGCAGACACCCTTGTAACTGAAGGCGGCCTGAGGCGTCTCAGCAGTGCCGTGCTGTCTGAGTGGGGCCTGGCCTTCCGGTGTTCTGCCCCTCACCCAGCTACCGGTTATCACAGACTGAGCCGCTGGCCCTCTGTCTCCTCAAAGATTAGCTACTCATAGAAAAGAAAATGCTAATTTAGGTCATCTTTGGAACTTCAGGTGATCAAATTTATCTTTCTGAGATTGCCTCATCATGGTTTTGACGTTGATATGGAGAAATTGTCACACCCTCCCCGCCTTTTTGGAAAATGAATCCCCTTTGGTTTCCTAGGAAGTATCTCTTGGGAAGTGACTTATGGATCCCTCTAGTTTACACTTCTAAAATCAATGTCTTTCCCTTGATAATTAGTTTTGCCGTTTTTCATGTTGAGACTATAATGAGAGAATAGTGTAAGTTTTGAAGTGATACTTGGTGCACTGAGCAATAACCCCCTTTGATATGAGCTAGCATTCAACAGAACAAGTTAAATCAGAACCGTCACATGTTTGTAGACCAGCTTCTGACTTGAGAAGGAAGTAAAAGGCCCTGCTTTCCTAGTCCTTTTTAAAAATAAATAAATAAATAAATAAATTTATTTATTTTTGGCTGCGTTGGGTCTTCGTTGCCATGCGCGGGCTTTGTCTAGTTGCAGCGAGCGGGGAGGCTGCTCTGCGTTGCGGAGCACGTGCTTCTCATTGCAGCGGCTTCCCTTGTTGCAGAGCACGGGCTCTAGGCGTGCGGGCTTCAGTAGCTGTGGCTCGCGGGCTTGGGTGCTCCGCGGCATGTGGGATCTTCCCAGACCAGGACTCAAAAACCCGTGTCCCCTGCATCGGCAGGTGGATTCTTAACCACTGCGCCAGCAGGGAAGTCCCCCTTTCCTAGTCTTTTGATGTCGTATCTTCATGTAATTCTGGCATCTTAGAGCTGAAGGAAACTCTAGCCACCAGGTATTTTGACCCTCTACCCCATCCTGGAAGCCCCTTTGTTTCCTAGGAGAGCAGCATTTAAATGATGGCCTAGTCCATGACAGCGGTGAGGAAAACACCCCTGTGTCTGACCATCGCCTGCTGCTCGGCACCACGGGGTCCTCGGGGCTTTGTGGCCTGTTGGCAGCACCTGCCCCGAGTCTGCCAGGTCCCCGGTGCCACGCGTGCACGTGTTCATGTCTCAAGCTTAGGGCCGCAGCTTGCTTTCTGTGGGGACAGCTGGCCTTCAACTCAGCAGAATGTGATATGCCTGCTGGATGCTCCGAGGTCTGTGGATGCCTGGAATCTGAGCTGTGGCATCCACTCCGGCCCCCTGCTCAGCGTAAATGATCTTCAGGACCTTCTGCCAACGTTTAATAACGTGTCTCTCTCCCCCCACACCCTGCCCCGCTCCAGTTTCACTCCCATCAGCTCTTCCACATCTTCGTAGTGGCTGGCGCTTTCGTTCACTTCCACGGTGTCTCAAACCTCCAGGAGTTCCGCTTCATGATCGGCGGAGGCTGCAGTGAAGAAGATGCACTGTGATACCTGCCGGTGGCCGGGGACTGTGACCCTTAACCGGGGCCTGCGGTGCCTGCAGGGCTCCCTCACTGGCCGGTGACGCCAGTACCGGAGGAGCCCCAAACCCTGGCAGCCTCGTGGGCTTTGTGACGCCCCAGGGCTCCGGGTGGTCCGCGACTGGGAAGAGAAAACAAAAATAAATCCCACCTCAGAGGTGGAGAAGAGGAGAGACGACCCAGACCCTGCCTTGTTCTTGGGTCTGCTGAGTGAGGGCGCTGTGAGACCCGGGCAGCCTGGCTTCTGATCCGTGTCCTGCTTCTTTGTAGATGTCGGGACAGTTTAGCTGGAGGCTCATTCTTCTCCCTCCTCTCTCCTGCAAACAGTAACGCAAACCAGTTTCGGTGAACATTTATATCCTGTAAGGGGTGGGGTGTGCTTTTGGGAGAACAAAGAAATTAATGTAAATAAGATTTCTAACTTACTGTTTAAATAAAAATTTATATAAATGTTTAAAACATAGGGGTAGGGGAGGGAGGGACGATTTTTGTATAGAATGAAACATGCAAGTACCACACACTGTTTCAATTTTGCACAAGTGACTGCAGGATGATCAGGTGACAGCCCCAGAATGTATAATGCCTTGTGCACCAGGGTGCCTTCTGAAGGCTGGCATACCTGGGGGCCCTGGTGGGGCAGAGCCTACGGCCCGGCCCGGCAGTCGCGTGGCGGCTCTCGCACCTGAGAGCCCTCGGGAGCCCCGAGGCGGACAGGAGCAGTGTGCGTTTTCTCAGTGGAAACAGCGCGTGAAAGGCTAACGGGATGTGTTAGATGAAGGCTCTAGTGACTGTGTCGTTAGAGCCACCTACTTGGGGAAATCACTTAGGCTGGCGGACGGGCGGTGGAGGGGGCGCGGTAGGCCCAGGGGCCCATCGCAGTGCTTCCTGGCGTCCTCTTCAACTTGGTGGCGACTTGGCTGGCTGCCAGGGGTGGGGCAGGGGTGAGAGTGTTCCGTGTCTTTGCTGTGGAGCTCTGGACCACCCCGTACGTTTTCTTTTCCTCCATGAAAATCACCGCCCTAACTACCCTTCCTCCCCCCGGGAATAAAAATCGACCTTTCCTGGCATCATAGTTCCTGGCCTGGAGCCAGCCACAGAGGGGTTCCAGGTGCCCCTGACACATTTACGTGGGTGAGAGAGCGTTTGCCTGCGGCGCTGTCCTGGTGACCCTGGGTGGCAGGTGCGTCAGCTCTCCACGAACAGGAAAGCCAGCGGCATGCCCCTAAAACCGAGCCCACTGCCCCGCCAGTGCCTGAGCGGCCAGGACCCCAGGACCCCACTTTTCAGGGCTAGTGTGGTGGCGAGTCTTACAAGCAAATGCTATGTTATTGCCACGGGGTCTGGCCAGATCCTGGAAGCTGTTACGTCTTTGAAGAGCTGCTCGAAGTGCAAAAGGCTGCTCGTGTCCCAGAGGTGCCCTGTTAGGATGTCAGAGGGCGGTAGGGGAGGGTCTGATTCACAGAATCCTGACCTGGGCTCATGGGAGGACCATCAGAATAGCCCTTGAGTCCAGTTACTTACTCTCAGCCAAGATTTCAGGTGATTAAGTTACATCCTCGGGGGGGCGGGGACTAGAAGTGAACATCGAGGCCCCGAGCATGGGGGCCGGCGGCCTCCAGGGGGTGTTTGGGAGTATGGGAAGGGTTTCCTATTTATTCAGTATGGGGTTTTTCCTTGGTTATACTTCTCCTTTCTCGCCCCTTTCCCATCTCCAGCAAAAGCTGGGAGCCAGGACAAAAGAATCCATTGAAGAACTTGCAAAGAACTTACGAGTGTTTTGCTTCTGAGTGAGGTCACTGCCCTGGGTGCTGGGTGGGCTCAGCGAAAGACTCAGTGGGTGAGCTGGTGCCGTGCCCGCGGAAGGACGAGCGGTGTCACTCCCCTGGGGAAGGCCAGCCCGGCGGGGCAGGCCCGCCCGGGAGGAAGCACACTTCGCTTCATGAAGCAGCAGCACGTATCGGAAGCCACGCTTGCTCTTCGGTCACGCACCTCGGGGTACAGGGCGTGTGTCTGCACAGCCCCGTGGCACCGCCAACAGAAGCGGCAGTCCAGGGCCCGGTCGCCCCGCACTCCAAAGGAGGAGTGGAGTCTGGCTCAACGTAGCACAAACCCTTAGGAAAATGAAGCAAGCACCACTCAGACGTCCTCCAGGAGCAGCCCCCGCTCTGGGGAGCGTGGCGGCGTGTTCGCCCATCCACGGGCGTGTCTGCAGCTCCTGCCCCGCCGTTCGCGCACGTCTCGGCTCGCTGAGAACTCTCACAGGTTGGCGCCTGGATGCCTTACTCTCAGCAGGCAGAGGCTTGCTTGCTCTGTGCAGATTTTAATTTTCTTTTTGGGTCCTAGGCTGGTTAGGACCGCTACAGCTTCATCCTTTCACCGTTAAATAGTGGCCTTTTCAGTATTTTCCCCCTTACCGTTTATAAGTTGCTGAAGCCACAGAGCACATTTTTGGGGATCGTAGGGGGTTGGGATTCCAGAAGGGCGTTTATGTGATGGTTCCACTCACCATGGGAGTTCCCTCCTTGCTGTATTGCTCACCTTCTAATAAAAAGAACCAAATGGAACATGAACTTTGCTGTTGTTGTTGTTACTGCCTCAACTTTCCTTTCCGTAGCTTTTGGTACTTCTTACTTGAAGCCTTAACTTAGTCACTGAAGCTTAAATTTTCGGAAATGTCCCAGTCTGAGTGCTGAAGACCGTTCTGGAAAAGCTCTCCGTGGACTAACCTTTCAACAAGTGAAGATCTTGTGGAATTATTAATAGAATTCTTTGGCCACTAGGGGTATTTTCTATACTGAATAGAATATCTGAGGACATTTAGGGGGTGTGTGTACTCAATTGGGCTACCAATTGTTTGAAAGTTATATCGTATACTGTCACTTCCACATATAATGTTGAGAGTCTGCGAAAGTTGAAAATTCTCACAATTTTAGATAGGCTTGTAATTTGTGTATTTTGCGTTTCCATTTAATTTTCTTAATGTGTTATAATGGCAGGCAGGATAGTAAAGAGTTAATAAAGACGGTGCAGTTTAAAAAACAAAGTGCTTAACGCCGAACTCAGGTTTTCCCCGCCTTCATGCTTTCATCGTAACTGGGGGTACCAGGTGTAGAATGGAGGGGAGAGCTAGCTTTAAGGAGCAGTTCTTAATTTATCGTTAAAGTTACAAAAATACTACCTAAGGAGTGCCTCATGCAGAGGGTCTCTTAAAGGACTCAATGCCTCATCTAACTGTAAGCAGCACCCACCGAACACGTCTGTGTTATTTCACTCTTGTTTTATAGGTGAGGCGGCTACAAGGGGTAGGTCTGACGCCCATGCCAGCATTCTTTACACGAAGAAGAAAAGCCGGATTAAAGGGTCTTGTGTATATTGACCCAAAGGTTGGGCGTTTGTTAGCCCTTCCTTGTAATCTGAGAAAAGAGAGGAAATCCCAACCCTTTTGCCTTAGGTAAATTTAGTTTTTTCAGGGGGAATTTCCAGTATTTGGATGAATTCTCATTTTAAGTGTAGAAATAACTAGAGGGTTTTTGCGTAGGTCACCCGGGAATGGGAACTGGTGGCGTCCCGTTCTTGGTGACAGTCCGAAGAACCTTCTTTTTCCTTTTGACCAAAAAGCTGATGTTGCATCCTGCTGTGAAATATTCAGTTTACAGAATCACTGGTACCGTGCCAAAGTTCTTCTTCCTCATTTTCACTGTGTTCTTACGATTCCCAGGAGTGTTCTTGGGCCTTGGCCTGAGTGGTGTCATTCCCACCTTTCATTATGTCATCTCGGAGGGCTTCCTGAAGGCCGCCACCATAGGGCAGATCGGCTGGTTGATGCTGATGGCCAGCCTGTATATCACGGGAGCAGCCCTGTACGCGGCCCGCATCCCCGAGCGCTTCTTTCCCGGCAAGTGTGACATCTGGGTGAGTATGGTCAGGGGTGGTCAGTGTCTGTCCGTCCATCTGTTAGTGGGTTATTGGCAGACGGGGAAGTGGAATAATTGAGGAAGCTTCAGACTCAGAATCCAGATATGTGTATCCTAGCCCTCAGTGTCCCTCATGATTTGTGTCTCCAGACAGTAAGTACAGTATTGACTAGTGTTTATTGGTAACTGACATGTGTGGGTGCCTGGCACAGAGCTGAGGGAGCACTTTACAGGGACGGCCTCGTTAGATACACCGGCCCCGTAAAGTGTAACAGCTCCTATCAGTGCCTTCACTTGACAGCTTGGGAAAGGAGGCTTCGGGAGATTAGGTAACTCCTTATCCGGCACCCCTGCCTATGAGGTGGCAGGAGTGGAATTTCAGTCTGCGCTCCTGTGCCCAACACTGTGGCAGGTCTTCTAGTCCTTCTTTGTCTGGTCTCCTCGTGTACGAGATGAGGGTGACAGACCAGGTTTTTACCAAGGTCCTTTCTGATACCAAAATTCAGTGGTTTGTAATGAGGGACTGATATACGTGTTTGGCTGGGAGAGGAGGTAGGAAGACTAGATGTGGTTAATGGTAGGAAAGGAGGAGAGGGGGCAGGGAATACAAGGGACCAGGAGGCAGACACCCTTGTAACTGAAGGCGGCCTGAGGCGTCTCAGCAGTGCCGTGCTGTCTGAGTGGGGCCTGGCCTTCCGGTGTTCTGCCCCTCACCCAGCTACCGGTTATCACAGACTGAGCCGCTGGCCCTCTGTCTCCTCAAAGATTAGCTACTCATAGAAAAGAAAATGCTAATTTAGGTCATCTTTGGAACTTCAGGTGATCAAATTTATCTTTCTGAGATTGCCTCATCATGGTTTTGACGTTGATATGGAGAAATTGTCACACCCTCCCCGCCTTTTTGGAAAATGAATCCCCTTTGGTTTCCTAGGAAGTATCTCTTGGGAAGTGACTTATGGATCCCTCTAGTTTACACTTCTAAAATCAATGTCTTTCCCTTGATAATTAGTTTTGCCGTTTTTCATGTTGAGACTATAATGAGAGAATAGTGTAAGTTTTGAAGTGATACTTGGTGCACTGAGCAATAACCCCCTTTGATATGAGCTAGCATTCAACAGAACAAGTTAAATCAGAACCGTCACATGTTTGTAGACCAGCTTCTGACTTGAGAAGGAAGTAAAAGGCCCTGCTTTCCTAGTCCTTTTTAAAAATAAATAAATAAATAAATAAATTTATTTATTTTTGGCTGCGTTGGGTCTTCGTTGCCGTGCGCGGGCTTTCATGCGCGGGCTTTGTCTAGTTGCAGCGAGCGGGGAGGCTGCTCTGCGTTGCGGTGCACGTGCTTCTCATTGCAGCGGCTTCCCTTGTTGCAGAGCACGGGCTCTAGGCGGCTTCCCTTGTTGCAGAGCACGGGCTCTAGGCGTGCGGGCTTCAGTAGCTGTGGCTCGCGGGCTTGGGTGCTCCGCGGCATGTGGGATCTTCCCAGACCAGGACTCAAAAACCCGTGTCCCCTGCATCGGCAGGTGGATTCTTAACCACTGCGCCAGCAGGGAAGTCCCCCTTTCCTAGTCTTTTGATGTCGTATCTTCATGTAATTCTGGCATCTTAGAGCTGAAGGAAACTCTAGCCACCAGGTATTTTGACCCTCTACCCCATCCTGGAAGCCCCTTTGTTTCCTAGGAGAGCAGCATTTAAATGATGGCCTAGTCCATGACAGCGGTGAGGAAAACACCCCTGTGTCTGACCATCGCCTGCTGCTCGGCACCACGGGGTCCTCGGGGCTTTGTGGCCTGTTGGCAGCACCTGCCCCGAGTCTGCCAGGTCCCCGGTGCCACGCGTGCACGTGTTCATGTCTCAAGCTTAGGGCCGCAGCTTGCTTTCTGTGGGGACAGCTGGCCTTCAACTCAGCAGAATGTGATATGCCTGCTGGATGCTCCGAGGTCTGTGGATGCCTGGAATCTGAGCTGTGGCATCCACTCCGGCCCCCTGCTCAGCGTAAATGATCTTCAGGACCTTCTGCCAACGTTTAATAACGTGTCTCTCTCCCCCCACACCCTGCCCCGCTCCAGTTTCACTCCCATCAGCTCTTCCACATCTTCGTAGTGGCTGGCGCTTTCGTTCACTTCCACGGTGTCTCAAACCTCCAGGAGTTCCGCTTCATGATCGGCGGAGGCTGCAGTGAAGAAGATGCACTGTGATACCTGCCGGTGGCCGGGGACTGTGACCCTTAACCGGGGCCTGCGGTGCCTGCAGGGCTCCCTCACTGGCCGGTGACGCCAGTACCGGAGGAGCCCCAAACCCTGGCAGCCTCGTGGGCTTTGTGACGCCCCAGGGCTCCGGGTGGTCCGCGACTGGGAAGAGAAAACAAAAATAAATCCCACCTCAGAGGTGGAGAAGAGGAGAGACGACCCAGACCCTGCCTTGTTCTTGGGTCTGCTGAGTGAGGGCGCTGTGAGACCCGGGCAGCCTGGCTTCTGATCCGTGTCCTGCTTCTTTGTAGATGTCGGGACAGTTTAGCTGGAGGCTCATTCTTCTCCCTCCTCTCTCCTGCAAACAGTAACGCAAACCAGTTTCGGTGAACATTTATATCCTGTAAGGGGTGGGGTGTGCTTTTGGGAGAACAAAGAAATTAATGTAAATAAGATTTCTAACTTACTGTTTAAATAAAAATTTATATAAATGTTTAAAACATAGGGGTAGGGGAGGGAGGGACGATTTTTGTATAGAATGAAACATGCAAGTACCACACACTGTTTCAATTTTGCACAAGTGACTGCAGGATGATCAGGTGACAGCCCCAGAATGTATAATGCCTTGTGCACCAGGGTGCCTTCTGAAGGCTGGCATACCTGGGGGCCCTGGTGGGGCAGAGCCTACGGCCCGGCCCGGCAGTCGCGTGGCGGCTCTCGCACCTGAGAGCCCTCGGGAGCCCCGAGGCGGACAGGAGCAGTGTGCGTTTTCTCAGTGGAAACAGCGCGTGAAAGGCTAACGGGATGTGTTAGATGAAGGCTCTAGTGACTGTGTCGTTAGAGCCACCTACTTGGGGAAATCACTTAGGCTGGCGGACGGGCGGTGGAGGGGGCGCGGTAGGCCCAGGGGCCCATCGCAGTGCTTCCTGGCGTCCTCTTCAACTTGGTGGCGACTTGGCTGGCTGCCAGGGGTGGGGCAGGGGTGAGAGTGTTCCGTGTCTTTGCTGTGGAGCTCTGGACCACCCCGTACGTTTTCTTTTCCTCCATGAAAATCACCGCCCTAACTACCCTTCCTCCCCCCGGGAATAAAAATCGACCTTTCCTGGCATCATAGTTCCTGGCCTGGAGCCAGCCACAGAGGGGTTCCAGGTGCCCCTGACACATTTACGTGGGTGAGAGAGCGTTTGCCTGCGGCGCTGTCCTGGTGACCCTGGGTGGCAGGTGCGTCAGCTCTCCACGAACAGGAAAGCCAGCGGCATGCCCCTAAAACCGAGCCCACTGCCCCGCCAGTGCCTGAGCGGCCAGGACCCCAGGACCCCACTTTTCAGGGCTAGTGTGGTGGCGAGTCTTACAAGCAAATGCTATGTTATTGCCACGGGGTCTGGCCAGATCCTGGAAGCTGTTACGTCTTTGAAGAGCTGCTCGAAGTGCAAAAGGCTGCTCGTGTCCCAGAGGTGCCCTGTTAGGATGTCAGAGGGCGGTAGGGGAGGGTCTGATTCACAGAATCCTGACCTGGGCTCATGGGAGGACCATCAGAATAGCCCTTGAGTCCAGTTACTTACTCTCAGCCAAGATTTCAGGTGATTAAGTTACATCCTCGGGGGGGCGGGGACTAGAAGTGAACATCGAGGCCCCGAGCATGGGGGCCGGCGGCCTCCAGGGGGTGTTTGGGAGTATGGGAAGGGTTTCCTATTTATTCAGTATGGGGTTTTTCCTTGGTTATACTTCTCCTTTCTCGCCCCTTTCCCATCTCCAGCAAAAGCTGGGAGCCAGGACAAAAGAATCCATTGAAGAACTTGCAAAGAACTTACGAGTGTTTTGCTTCTGAGTGAGGTCACTGCCCTGGGTGCTGGGTGGGCTCAGCGAAAGACTCAGTGGGTGAGCTGGTGCCGTGCCCGCGGAAGGACGAGCGGTGTCACTCCCCTGGGGAAGGCCAGCCCGGCGGGGCAGGCCCGCCCGGGAGGAAGCACACTTCGCTTCATGAAGCAGCAGCACGTATCGGAAGCCACGCTTGCTCTTCGGTCACGCACCTCGGGGTACAGGGCGTGTGTCTGCACAGCCCCGTGGCACCGCCAACAGAAGCGGCAGTCCAGGGCCCGGTCGCCCCGCACTCCAAAGGAGGAGTGGAGTCTGGCTCAACGTAGCACAAACCCTTAGGAAAATGAAGCAAGCACCACTCAGACGTCCTCCAGGAGCAGCCCCCGCTCTGGGGAGCGTGGCGGCGTGTTCGCCCATCCACGGGCGTGTCTGCAGCTCCTGCCCCGCCGTTCGCGCACGTCTCGGCTCGCTGAGAACTCTCACAGGTTGGCGCCTGGATGCCTTACTCTCAGCAGGCAGAGGCTTGCTTGCTCTGTGCAGATTTTAATTTTCTTTTTGGGTCCTAGGCTGGTTAGGACCGCTACAGCTTCATCCTTTCACCGTTAAATAGTGGCCTTTTCAGTATTTTCCCCCTTACCGTTTATAAGTTGCTGAAGCCACAGAGCACATTTTTGGGGATCGTAGGGGGTTGGGATTCCAGAAGGGCGTTTATGTGATGGTTCCACTCACCATGGGAGTTCCCTCCTTGCTGTATTGCTCACCTTCTAATAAAAAGAACCAAATGGAACATGAACTTTGCTGTTGTTGTTGTTACTGCCTCAACTTTCCTTTCCGTAGCTTTTGGTACTTCTTACTTGAAGCCTTAACTTAGTCACTGAAGCTTAAATTTTCGGAAATGTCCCAGTCTGAGTGCTGAAGACCGTTCTGGAAAAGCTCTCCGTGGACTAACCTTTCAACAAGTGAAGATCTTGTGGAATTATTAATAGAATTCTTTGGCCACTAGGGGTATTTTCTATACTGAATAGAATATCTGAGGACATTTAGGGGGTGTGTGTACTCAATTGGGCTACCAATTGTTTGAAAGTTATATCGTATACTGTCACTTCCACATATAATGTTGAGAGTCTGCGAAAGTTGAAAATTCTCACAATTTTAGATAGGCTTGTAATTTGTGTATTTTGCGTTTCCATTTAATTTTCTTAATGTGTTATAATGGCAGGCAGGATAGTAAAGAGTTAATAAAGACGGTGCAGTTTAAAAAACAAAGTGCTTAACGCCGAACTCAGGTTTTCCCCGCCTTCATGCTTTCATCGTAACTGGGGGTACCAGGTGTAGAATGGAGGGGAGAGCTAGCTTTAAGGAGCAGTTCTTAATTTATCGTTAAAGTTACAAAAATACTACCTAAGGAGTGCCTCATGCAGAGGGTCTCTTAAAGGACTCAATGCCTCATCTAACTGTAAGCAGCACCCACCGAACACGTCTGTGTTATTTCACTCTTGTTTTATAGGTGAGGCGGCTACAAGGGGTAGGTCTGACGCCCATGCCAGCATTCTTTACACGAAGAAGAAAAGCCGGATTAAAGGGTCTTGTGTATATTGACCCAAAGGTTGGGCGTTTGTTAGCCCTTCCTTGTAATCTGAGAAAAGAGAGGAAATCCCAACCCTTTTGCCTTAGGTAAATTTAGTTTTTTCAGGGGGAATTTCCAGTATTTGGATGAATTCTCATTTTAAGTGTAGAAATAACTAGAGGGTTTTTGCGTAGGTCACCCGGGAATGGGAACTGGTGGCGTCCCGTTCTTGGTGACAGTCCTCGAGGCCTACAGACACCCCCTGGTTTTCCCTAGTCCTTTGCTGAGCTGGAAGGCTTTCTCAGTGATGTCCGTGGCGTTGGAAAGGAGGTGGATAGGGATGTGTTTGAATCTGGGCCGACGGTTGCTAGGGCTCTGCGGCCTGGAGAAGGCTCCAGGTGCCGTTGCTTCCGAATCACCCCAGGAATAGTCCCTGGTCTCCAGAGGGTTCTGCTCGGCACGGAGCACTGACCCCAGTCCCTGTGTCCCGCTGGAGGGATTTTCCCACCTTCAGCTGCCTGACTTGGGGCAAACGAGTCCAGTCCAGCTCTGCCTTCCGCAGTGATGGCAGATGTCCAGCCACGCGGGAGGGAAGGCCTCTCACTGCTGCCCTGGCCTGGGGACAGCGCCCGGGCCTGCTGGGACCCGGCCCCGCTTTCTCACCTGTGACCCCAGCTCCCCGAGCTCAGCATCCCTCAGATGAGCCGCAGGGATTGGCTAGCGTCTTTGCCGACCTCTTGCTCTCATTCCTCCTCCGTGTTTGCTTCTTTGACTTCGAGAGGCGTCTGCTCCCTCGCCCTCCCAAACCGAAACTCCACGTGGCGTCGTGAAGCGGTGCTTGCCGCCTTTGACCTGATAGCAGCACCTCCATTAAAATACATTACTAGGCAGGCTTAGGAGTTAGTATATCCCTGCCGCGAGGAAGGCGCTGGCAGCACCCTTGTGCTCTCGGTCACCCAAGAGTTGACGGTGTTTATAGGAAAAGGGATTTCAGGACTCCGTTCCCAGAATCTTGTCATCGATTAAATGGCTTTGGTTTTAACTTTGTTCCTCTGAAATCAAGGTGATGGCCCTTTAGCTTGAGCCAGGCTGCCCCCTGCTGTCCTTTGGGGGTGGTTAGAACCATAGTGTATCAAACGGTTTTTGCTTCTGTTGGTTCTAAAAGGGAGTTCAGGCCTTACAGTCCACTCCTGGCCATGCGGAGACGGGGGTGAAGCAGACGAGGCCAGGAGCTGCCCCAGCACTTCCTAAGTTTGGTTTTCATTTAATTTTTACATTAAAATAATTTTATTAGGTTTAATTTATTTATTTTTGGCTGCATTGGGTCTTCACTGCTGCACACGGGCTTTCTCTAATTGTGGCGAGCGGGGGCTACTCTTCTTTGCGGTGTACGGGCTTCTCATTGCAGTGGCTTCTCGTTTCAAAGCATGGGCTCTAGGTGCGTGGGCTTCGGTAGTTGTGGCTCGCGGGCTCTAGAGCTCAGGCTCAGTAGTTGTGGCGCACGGGCTTATTTGCTCCGCGGCATGTGGGATCTTCTGAGACCAGGGCTCGAACCCATGTCCTCTGCATCGGCAGGCGGATTCTTAACCACTGCGCCACCAGGGAAGTCCCTCATTTAAAAAATTTTTGGCTGCATTGGGTCTTCGTTGCGGCGCGCAGGCTTTCTCTAGTTGCAGCGACTCGGGGCTGCTCTTCATTGCGGTGCACGGGCTTCTCATTGTGGTGGCTTCTTTTTGTTGTGCAGCACGGGCTCTAGCCACGCAGGCTTCAGTAGTTGTGGCACGCGGGCTCAGTAGTTGCAGCGCGAGGGCTCTAGGGCATGCCTAAGCTTGGTTTTTAAATTATGTGGCCGGGACTTCCCTGGTGGTCCAATGGGTAGGACTCTGTGTTCCCAGTGCAGGGGGCCTGGGTTCGATCCCTGGTCGGGGAACTAGATCCTAATACTCACATTACTAGGCAGGCTTAGGAGTTAGTATATCCCTGCCGCGAGGAAGGCGCTGGCAGCACCCTTGCGCTCTCGGTCACCCAAGAGGTGACGGTGTTTATAGGAAAAGGGATTTCAGGACTCCGTTCCCAGAATCTTGTCATCGATTAAATGGCTTTGGTTTTAACTTTGTTCCTCTGAAATCAAGGTGATGGCCCTTTAGCTTGAGCCAGGCTGCCCCCTGCTGTCCTTTGGGGGTGGTTAGAACCATAGTGTATCAAACGGTTTTTGCTTCTGTTGGTTCTAAAAGGGAGTTCAGGCCTTACAGTCCACTCCTGGCCATGCGGAGACGGGGGTGAAGCAGACGAGGCCAGGAGCTGCCCCAGCACTTCCTAAGTTTGGTTTTCATTTAATTTTTACATTAAAATAATTTTATTAGGTTTAATTTATTTATTTTTGGCTGCATTGGGTCTTCACTGCTGCACACGGGCTTTCTCTAATTGTGGCGAGCGGGGGCTACTCTTCTTTGCGGTGTACGGGCTTCTCATTGCAGTGGCTTCTCGTTTCAAAGCATGGGCTCTAGGTGCGTGGGCTTCGGTAGTTGTGGCTCGCGGGCTCTAGAGCTCAGGCTCAGTAGCGGTGCTTACCGCCTTTGACCTGATAGCAGCACCTCCATTAAAATACATTACTAGGCAGGCTTAGGAGTTAGTATATCCCTGCCGCGAGGAAGGCGCTGGCAGCACCCTTGTGCTCTCGGTCACCCAAGAGTTGACGGTGTTTATAGGAAAAGGGATTTCAGGACTCCGTTCCCAGAATCTTGTCATCGATTAAATGGCTTTGGTTTTAACTTTGTTCCTCTGAAATCAAGGTGATGGCCCTTTAGCTTGAGCCAGGCTGCCCCCTGCTGTCCTTTGGGGGTGGTTAGAACCATAGTGTATCAAACGGTTTTTGCTTCTGTTGGTTCTAAAAGGGAGTTCAGGCCTTACAGTCCACTCCTGGCCATGCGGAGACGGGGGTGAAGCAGACGAGGCCAGGAGCTGCCCCAGCACTTCCTAAGTTTGGTTTTCATTTAATTTTTACATTAAAATAATTTTATTAGGTTTAATTTATTTATTTTTGGCTGCATTGGGTCTTCACTGCTGCACACGGGCTTTCTCTAATTGTGGCGAGCGGGGGCTACTCTTCTTTGCGGTGTACGGGCTTCTCATTGCAGTGGCTTCTCGTTTCAAAGCATGGGCTCTAGGTGCGTGGGCTTCGGTAGTTGTGGCTCGCGGGCTCTAGAGCTCAGGCTCAGTAGTTGTGGCGCACGGGCTTATTTGCTCCGCGGCATGTGGGATCTTCTGAGACCAGGGCTCGAACCCATGTCCTCTGCATCGGCAGGCGGATTCTTAACCACTGCGCCACCAGGGAAGTCCCTCATTTAAAAAATTTTTGGCTGCATTGGGTCTTCGTTGCGGCGCGCAGGCTTTCTCTAGTTGCAGCGACTCGGGGCTGCTCTTCATTGCGGTGCACGGGCTTCTCATTGTGGTGGCTTCTTTTTGTTGTGCAGCACGGGCTCTAGCCACGCAGGCTTCAGTAGTTGTGGCACGCGGGCTCAGTAGTTGCAGCGCGAGGGCTCTAGGGCATGCCTAAGCTTGGTTTTTAAATTATGTGGCCGGGACTTCCCTGGTGGTCCAATGGGTAGGACTCTGTGTTCCCAGTGCAGGGGGCCTGGGTTCGATCCCTGGTCGGGGAACTAGATCCTGCACGCGTGCTGCAACTAAGAGTTCGCACGCCACAGCTAAGCAGTCCGCGTGCCACCACTAAAGATCCCGTGTGCTGCAACTAAGACCTGGCGCAGCCTAAATAAATAAATAAATATTTAAAAAAATTACGTGGCCAAGATAGTTGATAAATTTGCCTGAAAAGGCTCTCCCTGGTTGGGTGGGTAACAGGACGGTGTCCTGGAGAGAGGCTGGCGGTCGGGGTCTGGGCCCCTACTGTTGATGCAGAAGGGCTCAGGGTAGCCAAGGGCCCCAGCAGGGAGGGGCTGTTGCCACGAGGTCTCTGTGACGCCCAGTGGGGAGCTGGGCTGCAGCGGCCGAGGGGGCGGGAGACGGGCCCCCCGCTGCCTCCTCGCCCGCCTGCGCCAGGCGGGCACCTGTGACCTTGTCTGTTGTTCTCGACATCCAAATGGTCATTCCTCCAAGCCCTCCGCCACGAAACAAGATGCTCTGATAGATGAGAGTAGGTGACATTAACTAGTGCCGACTGCAGGCCACGCAGTTTCAGGCTCAGTATGTGAGCCTCACGTTCACGCCTCACAATTCTCTTCCGATAACTTGGAGCCGGGTTTCAACTCCGAGCCTGGGTTTCCTGGTCGAGGAGCGAATAGGACCTGTGGCAGAGGGTGGTTGTACGGGTTGGATGAGTTGGTGCCTGTTACTTCCGCGGTGCGTTCAGCTCTCCAAGCACTGTTCTGCCTCGCAAACTGGCTGCCGAGCGAGCTCGCCTTGGCCCTCATCTTCTCTGAGGCTCGGGTTCAGCTGTCACTGGGCCACTGGTGCCCACCTCACAGGTAGACATGGGGAACGTGACAGCAGTGAGAGTAACGTGTCCTCACGTGGAAGGCGCTTCACGAACGTCATCATGTGTTTGAAGGAGTTGGCGAGGCTGTTTGCTGGTGGGAAGCTTGCACTGCGAGTGTGGGGGGCTGGGAGGGGGTCCACAGAGGCCCGGCGCGCACGGTCCTTGCCTGTCACGGGGCTGGGCTGGACCTCCTCCCGGGAGGCCGGTTAAACTCAGAGATCGGAGCCCACCCCAGAGTTTCTGCACTGTTCCGCCTTTAGTGTTGCTCCCACAGTGGGGACTGTGGTCCCTGGGGAGCGGGGTCTACGGGGGAGGAAGCCCCGGCACCGAGACCCCGACGGAGGGGTGCCCAGATGCGTCTCCCTTCCCACTGGGGTCCGCTTTGCCAATTGCAGTGTTCCCCAAAGTTCCAACCCCAGGGGCAGAGTCAGGCAGTCTCTCTTGTAGATCAGTGGCCAGAAAAAGACCAGCCTGGGACCTGGACCTCCTGGGGGCCTGGCGCTCTCGGGAGCCCCCTGACCACGCCACCGTGAAGACCCCTCTTTCTCCCGGGACCCCTCTGCTTGGCTGCAGCTGTTCCTGCCACCTCCCCTGAATTCGCATCCTCTTCCGAGGCAGCAGCTGTATAGCGCATCCTACTGGCTTTTTCTTAGAAAGATGCAAACACTAAGGGCTTCGCAAAGATGTTTTTAGAAGAGTGACAGTCCTCGAGGCCTACAGGCACCCCCTGGTTTTCCCTAGTCCTTTGCTGAGCTGGAAGGCTTTCTCAGTGATGTCCGTGGCGTTGGAAAGGAGCTGGATAGGGATGTGTTTGAATCTGGGCCGACGGTTGCTAGGGCTCTGCGGCCTGGAGAAGGCTCCAGGTGCCGTTGCTTCCGAATCACCCCAGGAATAGTCCCTGGTCTCCAGAGGGTTCTGCTCGGCACGGAGCACTGACCCCAGTCCCTGTGTCCCGCTGGAGGGATTTTCCCACCTTCAGCTGCCTGACTTGGGGCAAACGAGTCCAGTCCAGCTCTGCCTTCCGCAGTGATGGCAGATGTCCAGCCACGCGGGAGGGAAGGCCTCTCACTGCTGCCCTGGCCTGGGGACAGCGCCCGGGCCTGCTGGGACCCGGCCCCGCTTTCTCACCTGTGACCCCAGCTCCCCGAGCTCAGCATCCCTCAGATGAGCCGCAGGGATTGGCTAGCGTCTTTGCCGACCTCTTGCTCTCATTCCTCCTCCGTGTTTGCTTCTTTGACTTCGAGAGGCGTCTGCTCCCTCGCCCTCCCAAACCGAAACTCCACGTGGCGTCGTGAAGCGGTGCTTGCCGCCTTTGACCTGATAGCAGCACCTCCATTAAAATACATTACTAGGCAGGCTTAGGAGTTAGTATATCCCTGCCGCGAGGAAGGCGCTGGCAGCACCCTTGTGCTCTCGGTCACCCAAGAGTTGACGGTGTTTATAGGAAAAGGGATTTCAGGACTCCGTTCCCAGAATCTTGTCATCGATTAAATGGCTTTGGTTTTAACTTTGTTCCTCTGAAATCAAGGTGATGGCCCTTTAGCTTGAGCCAGGCTGCCCCCTGCTGTCCTTTGGGGGTGGTTAGAACCATAGTGTATCAAACGGTTTTTGCTTCTGTTGGTTCTAAAAGGGAGTTCAGGCCTTACAGTCCACTCCTGGCCATGCGGAGACGGGGGTGAAGCAGACGAGGCCAGGAGCTGCCCCAGCACTTCCTAAGTTTGGTTTTCATTTAATTTTTACATTAAAATAATTTTATTAGGTTTAATTTATTTATTTTTGGCTGCATTGGGTCTTCACTGCTGCACACGGGCTTTCTCTAATTGTGGCGAGCGGGGGCTACTCTTCTTTGCGGTGTACGGGCTTCTCATTGCAGTGGCTTCTCGTTTCAAAGCATGGGCTCTAGGTGCGTGGGCTTCGGTAGTTGTGGCTCGCGGGCTCTAGAGCTCAGGCTCAGTAGTTGTGGCGCACGGGCTTATTTGCTCCGCGGCATGTGGGATCTTCTGAGACCAGGGCTCGAACCCATGTCCTCTGCATCGGCAGGCGGATTCTTAACCACTGCGCCACCAGGGAAGTCCCTCATTTAAAAAATTTTTGGCTGCATTGGGTCTTCGTTGCGGCGCGCAGGCTTTCTCTAGTTGCAGCGACTCGGGGCTGCTCTTCATTGCGGTGCACGGGCTTCTCATTGTGGTGGCTTCTTTTTGTTGTGCAGCACGGGCTCTAGCCACGCAGGCTTCAGTAGTTGTGGCACGCGGGCTCAGTAGTTGCAGCGCGAGGGCTCTAGGGCATGCCTAAGCTTGGTTTTTAAATTATGTGGCCGGGACTTCCCTGGTGGTCCAATGGGTAGGACTCTGTGTTCCCAGTGCAGGGGGCCTGGGTTCGATCCCTGGTCGGGGAACTAGATCCTGCACGCGTGCTGCAACTAAGAGTTCGCACGCCACAGCTAAGCAGTCCGCGTGCCACCACTAAAGATCCCGTGTGCTGCAACTAAGACCTGGCGCAGCCTAAATAAATAAATAAATATTTAAAAAAATTACGTGGCCAAGATAGTTGATAAATTTGCCTGAAAAGGCTCTCCCTGGTTGGGTGGGTAACAGGACGGTGTCCTGGAGAGAGGCTGGCGGTCGGGGTCTGGGCCCCTACTGTTGATGCAGAAGGGCTCAGGGTAGCCAAGGGCCCCAGCAGGGAGGGGCTGTTGCCACGAGGTCTCTGTGACGCCCAGTGGGGAGCTGGGCTGCAGCGGCCGAGGGGGCGGGAGACGGGCCCCCCGCTGCCTCCTCGCCCGCCTGCGCCAGGCGGGCACCTGTGACCTTGTCTGTTGTTCTCGACATCCAAATGGTCATTCCTCCAAGCCCTCCGCCACGAAACAAGATGCTCTGATAGATGAGAGTAGGTGACATTAACTAGTGCCGACTGCAGGCCACGCAGTTTCAGGCTCAGTATGTGAGCCTCACGTTCACGCCTCACAATTCTCTTCCGATAACTTGGAGCCGGGTTTCAACTCCGAGCCTGGGTTTCCTGGTCGAGGAGCGAATAGGACCTGTGGCAGAGGGTGGTTGTACGGGTTGGATGAGTTGGTGCCTGTTACTTCCGCGGTGCGTTCAGCTCTCCAAGCACTGTTCTGCCTCGCAAACTGGCTGCCGAGCGAGCTCGCCTTGGCCCTCATCTTCTCTGAGGCTCGGGTTCAGCTGTCACTGGGCCACTGGTGCCCACCTCACAGGTAGACATGGGGAACGTGACAGCAGTGAGAGTAACGTGTCCTCACGTGGAAGGCGCTTCACGAACGTCATCATGTGTTTGAAGGAGTTGGCGAGGCTGTTTGCTGGTGGGAAGCTTGCACTGCGAGTGTGGGGGGCTGGGAGGGGGTCCACAGAGGCCCGGCGCGCACGGTCCTTGCCTGTCACGGGGCTGGGCTGGACCTCCTCCCGGGAGGCCGGTTAAACTCAGAGATCGGAGCCCACCCCAGAGTTTCTGCACTGTTCCGCCTTTAGTGTTGCTCCCACAGTGGGGACTGTGGTCCCTGGGGAGCGGGGTCTACGGGGGAGGAAGCCCCGGCACCGAGACCCCGACGGAGGGGTGCCCAGATGCGTCTCCCTTCCCACTGGGGTCCGCTTTGCCAATTGCAGTGTTCCCCAAAGTTCCAACCCCAGGGGCAGAGTCAGGCAGTCTCTCTTGTAGATCAGTGGCCAGAAAAAGACCAGCCTGGGACCTGGACCTCCTGGGGGCCTGGCGCTCTCGGGAGCCCCCTGACCACGCCACCGTGAAGACCCCTCTTTCTCCCGGGACCCCTCTGCTTGGCTGCAGCTGTTCCTGCCACCTCCCCTGAATTCGCATCCTCTTCCGAGGCAGCAGCTGTATAGCGCATCCTACTGGCTTTTTCTTAGAAAGATGCAAACACTAAGGGCTTCGCAAAGATGTTTTTAGAAGAAAATTTTTAATAGTTTGTGGACATCATGCGTGGCCATGTTCATGTAAAGGACCCTGCCTTTTCTCTGTCTCTCTGTCTCCTGTCTCTCTCTCTCTCATGCACGCACGCGCGCGCGCACACGCACGCACACATTTTTTGAGCTGCAGCTGGGAGACTGAGCTGATCCCCCCTCAGGCATCTCGCCCTCGGGAAGCTGTGTTTCCCGTGGGGCCCGTTCCTGCCCGCCTCCCTTTTCTGCTGTTGGCCTCATTCCTCTCCTCTTTCTCCGTACATTTAAGTCCTTGAATTCTACTGAAGACCCACCAGATTCATTAGAAAGAGCTGCCTTTTTGGCTGGGTCTGGACTTCTGGGGAATAGATGGAACAAAACTCTTTTGTCCTGGTCCAAATTGAGTTCACGCTGGGCTCCAAAGAGAAGGTAGGAGGGCAGGGAGGCTGCCCGCTGAGGCGCGGGGTGGATGGTACCAGGCCCCCGGAAGGTCTCTGGGAGTGATTTCTGGTTCCATCCAGCAATCTCAGGAGGGGGGACCATGAGCCCAAGACTGGGATGAGCAGGGACCTTGGTGAGAACCCAACTGTAGAGCGCTGGACCCCACTTCAGCTGCTGACTCTTTCCAATGTCTCGGAAGGGTCGCCTTGTCCAAGCCGGCCGGCCGGAGCAGGTGTCACTGCAGCAGCTGGGGCAGCAGTGCCCAGGCACCCAGAGGCAGCAGGTGCAGGGGGAGCGAGGCTGAGGCGTCCGAGGTGCCGCCGCAGTCCTGGGCGTTCTCCTGTGAACCCAGAGCACTCACGATGGGGTGACCGCCCCAGGCAGACGTGGCCGGGAGTCTGCAGAGGGATCGCTGGGGCCGACTAATAGGGGCCCAGGGGCTGGGGAGAGAGGGAAGTTCCAGCAAGCGGAGGGAACACTGCCCCCTTCTTAGACGCCTGCCTTCTAGGGGAAGGCAGAGGCTGCTCTCTCAGCCCCAGAGCTGGGCTCCAGCCTTCTCGGTGGCCCCAGCCTTGGAGGGGCTGTGGGCTCACCCTCTTAGAAGGACTTCAGAGAAGCCCTGGACTCTGGGAGCATCTTGGGGGTGGAGGCAGCCATGTGCAGCAAGGACGGCCCCATGTACAAGGAGCCCAGCTACGTGGTGGGTGCACAGGGCCGGTGACCAGCGATATTATGTGCCTAATGGTTTCCTCCTACTTGCTTGGACCACGTGGAGCTGAGTGCAGTGAGGGCCCCGACGCTGGGAGATGCGGCCCTCCTTGTAAAACACCCCTGGGTCCCTCCCGCCGACTTAGCATCTGAATGACACGGGGCCCAGCGTGAACGCACACGGATGGGTGATTCCAGGCATCCACGGAGGTGCCCTCACAGCTGCATCCACGTGTCCAGACGCTCTCACATCTGAAGGGCACAAGCTCAGGGCTGAGGGTTTGGGGATGGAGCCCCCGCAAGCCCCTACCTCTGGGTGGAAGGCGTGGCAGGCATCCGGTCGCCGGCGGAGCTTCCGGGAGCGCATCTTGTCACACTTGACTGTGGCGTTATGTGCAGAATTCCCTATTAAGGCGAACACACCTGCCGACGGAGCTGATTCTGGAGGCTCTGGGGACCGAGCTCTGGAAGAACTGACCTCTGGTGGGACCAGCCGCCTCGGAAGCGGCTTCCGGGGTCAGGAGCAGCACCGGGGCCCCGGGGAGGCGGAGAGAACAGGTAGCGATGCTCTTGGGGGATGGGGGAGTGTTGGTGGCAAAAGGGAGGCTGGCCCCTGCCTCTCAAAATCTGAGCCCCTCAGTGTCATGTCCTGCCCGCCACCCCCCCTCGCCCGCACGTGCTGGCGGGTCGGGAGGATATAGTTGACTTCCGTAGCCTCCTGCAGGACTGGCGGGAAGATGCTGCAGTCACAGGTGGGGTCCGTCACCAGGAGGAGAAGGTTGCTGGAGGGAATCTGTTGCATCACGAATGTCCTGCGGCAGAGAGGTTGGCTCGTGGAGGTTCCTGCGGCGGCTGGACCCGGGGCTTGTAGGGGAGGCTCTTTTGGAGGCAGGTGTGAGGAGTCGGGGCCAGGTCAGCCCCGGGCGGGGGCAGCCCGGGAACCGTCCCAGCAACCGATGGGCTGCCTGGCTTATTTTCCCCACGAGCCTTTGCAGCTGCTCTGCTCCTTTGCTAGCAGATTGGAAGTGAGGAAGCCCAGACATCTGCGGGGGAGGGGACAGGAGCTGCTGTTGACACACGTGGGGACAGCAAACAGGGCTGCGTGGCCTCCCCGCTCCGGGCGGGGGTGCGGTGCCCGCACTGGGCCGTGAGGTGGCCCCACGGTCCCCCACGCCGCCTGGAGGGGAGGGAGGGCAGGCGCAAGCCAGTCGTGGTCCCTCGCTCGGCCGGTGCGTTGGCGACAGCCGCTGCCCGGCGTCTGCCACGGGGTGGAGGACTTCCTACATGCACGTGCACACACACACACACACGCGTACACGCACACGCATACATACACACGTGCACACAGGCACACGTATATATTTAACCTTCACCGCGCCGTATGAGGTTGGTATTATCCCGGTTTTGCAGGTGGGAAAACTGAAGCCAGAAGAGGGTTAAGTAATGCGCCCGAGGTCACACAGCTCCTCTTTAATCAGGTCCGTCTACTCTGAGGACTTCGCTTTTCCCACACTGCTCGTGCATCCGCACTGCCAGCCTCTGAGATAAGTGTACAAATACCGATATTCCCAAGAAACTGGCTGCGGAGAGGGTAGAATCCCTCCCTCCGGGACACGCCCGCACGAGACGGGCCTGAGTCTGATGCCGAGGCCTGAGGCACCACCCTAGAAGGTAGTTGGCTTGAGGCCTGGGTCTCAGGGACACCCCGGGAAGCCCCGGGGCAGTGGCGCGCTGGCCAGGGGCACAGCCTAGGGGAGACCGTAGCCTTGGGGTCGGGACAGAACCTCCTGGGGGTGGGGCGGCCCGGGCTCCAGGTGAGAGTCAGCGGGACAGAACCTTCAGCCAGGCCTCCCGTCCTCCCTGGGTCAGGGCCTGGCGGAGCTGGGGGACCAGCGACCTCCGCTGGGGAGTGGGACCCAGGGACGGAAGTGCCAGGCGCCCCAGCCACTCCCAGGAGCACCCTGGGGCCTCTCAGTCCTCTGTGCGGAGCCGGCGCCCCTTCCTTGAGCCTGCCCTGGCCTCGGGCCGCCTCTCCCGTCCCCGGCCAGCCCCGCACTTGGCGCCCTGGGCGTGTGGCCTGTGGCCCCTCCGCTGAGCCTCGCCCGCGGGGATCCCTCCCCCGTCCCGCTCAGCCCCGCTCACTTCTGGCAGTCCCCGCACTCCACGACGCCGTCGGCCCCCCGGATGGCCGTCTGGTGCACGAACACGGGGTAGGTGGTGTCGCAGGGCTGCAGCACGGCCTGCTTCTTGTGCTTGTGGGCTGCGGGGACACGGAGAGGGCGTGGAGTCAGGGGCGCCTCGGCCACAGCTGCGGGGAAGGGCTTTGACGCCCCGGGCAGTGCGCTCACCGCGCCAGGAGTGAGACGCCCGTCCGCTGGCAGGTGCCTCCCCGGTCAGGACTTGGGGCCGGGGGAGGGGAGTGGCCGCGTGTGGGTGACGCGCTCGGGGACCCTGGGGATACCCGTCTCTCTCCTCACCATCAGCAGTGACGGCCAGGGGCTGAGAGGAGGGCAGGGGCTGGGGGGGGCCTGGGAGACAGCAGCCCTTCTTCCTCTCCCACCTCCCTCCCTGCGGGGGGCCCAGCGGGCGCCCTGCACGGGCAGCTCCTGGACAAGCCCTGGGTCCCCCCCTGCCCCCTGCCCTCATGGCTACTTGGAGAGCCAGGTGGGGGCCCTGCGCCCAGCCTCCCGGGCTCCTCAGTGGGGGCTGTGTGGTCACTCGAGTCGGCTCAGAAAGGACTCAGCTAACACAGGGCAAAGGCCTGGCAGCTGCCCCGGAGGGCCCACGTCCACCCCTGGGGGAGCAGACCCCGCTCGCCCGCCAGGGGCCATGGCCTCGGGACCAGGCAGATTTCCTCCTGGCGCTGTAAGCGCTCGCATCCCAGGAGAGGGCTGGGGGGCTCCGTTTCCCCGGGGCAGGGCTGCACTTGTGTGGGATGAGCTCTGGGCTACACCCACACCCCGAAGGAGCAGGGCTGTAAGTTGGGAGGGGGCTTCGGAGTCAGGGGGTCCAGATGGAGGGAGCTTCCCGGGACAGCGCCCAGCCCAGCACCCAGCTCCTCGGCTGCCCTACTTACAGTGATGGAAGACGGCCCTGGCTGCTCAGGACCCGCGCACAGCATGGGGTGGTGATGATATCACGCAGGTGGTGACGTCACATGGTGTGGGTGTGATGTCACATGGGATGGATGACGTCACATGGGATGGATAATGTCACACGAGATGGATGATGTTCCACGGGGTGAGTGACGTCACATGGGATGGATGACGTCACGTGGGATGGATGATGCCACACGGGATGGATGATGTTCCACGGGGTGAGTGACGTCACATGGGATGGATGATGTCACGTGGATCGGTGGTGCCCCGGGATGGTGTGACGTCACACAGGGGTGAGGGAAGGTGATGAGAGAAGCCGACAGGATGGATGTGAGCGGTGGACTCTCCGGAGCCCCCCTGCCCCTCCCCCTGAGGGGACGGTTTCCAGGTGGAGGCTGGAACGACACTCACCCTCGGCCCCGCTGTCCCCACGCCAGGAGCCCCAGGCGCTCCACTCCAGCAGGAGCCTGTCAGGCACAAGTGAATCTCGGAGACCTGCTTGCCCTCTCCAGTGGGCCCCCAAGCTGTCTGCCCCTCGCCCCCAGGACACCCTTGTCCCTGCTGGAGGCTCCTGGTGGCAGCGGCATGTAGGAGGGACGTCCCATACAGGCCTGGCCGGTTCCACCTGGGGACCTCACCCTCCTTTGGGGTTGTGGGGACCTCGGCAGCTCCCCTCAAAGGCCTCCCTCATAAACCACCCCTGCACGAAGCCCCCCAGCCCCTCACTCACAGCAAGAGCTCGTTCACCAGCCACCTGGTAGCAGTCAGGAGGGCAAAGATGGGCTGGGAGGAGAGGGAACACACTGTGAGCCCCAGGGCCCCTCGCTCTGCGCCATCAGAGACCACACCCCGGGCTCTCCTCCACCCCTCCCGGCAGCGGAAGCCGCGGAAAGCTGCGTTTTCTGGGAACTTCCTACTGTAGGGCAGACGAAGCCCGTCAGCACGCTGGGTGGCATCTCTGATGATGTGTGGACGGCCCTGGGGGTGAGGGTGGGAACCAGGCAGGAAAGGGGCTGCAGCCCGTCCCTCTGCCGGAGCATCGCCCTGAGGCCCCCCGGATAAGACCCTGGTGCGGGGGAGCGGGCTGCGCGCGGGGGGGCCCCCGGGAGAGGACTGAGAGGGGCCCTGGGGCCCTGGAGAGAAAGGGACAGGCTGGCGTCTGGCGGGGGCGGGGTCTGGGGTGACACTCACGCTGACCAGGGGCTGGGAGGCGCTGTGGTGGTGGGTCGGAGGTTTGCACATGGCCTGGTAGTCGTACATGGTCACTCTGAAACCAGAAGCAGGGCATGGCAGTCCGGACCCCATCCCCCGCCCCGCCCCCGCCCTGGGGGAGTTTGCAGCCAGGTTTTTGGTCACCCGGATCCCGGAGGGTGCGTGATCGGCAGGTCAGAAAATGACATTTCTGTTCTTGGGCTGCTTCAAAGACGACGAACAGCAAATCTGGTTTTCCTGCTAAGGGTCACATGACCTCAGCCCCTCTCCCCCCTCCCCGTCCTCCCCCCAACCCCGCCCCCATCAAGTTCCAGGCTTCAGAGAGGCTGCTTCTGGAGTCCTGTGGGGCTCACTGTGGGTTCTGAGGTCGGGCTCTGAAATCTGTCTGGTCCGTTTGGCATCCGATCCCCCCTCCTCAGTGTGTGTTCCGGGGGTGGGTGGCGCCTGCCCTCCTTACCGGCTGAACACCCCCGTGCTGAGCAGCTGGGTCATGAGGGCGCCGTCCACCTCCCCCAGGAATCGTCCCACCTGCGAGGGCGAGGAGGGCACAGCAGGATGAGGACGTTGCCCTGAGTGCCGGGCTTTACCTGTGTTTGGGTTTCCCCTCCAGACGCCCTTGAGTTGTGGTCCACCGGACTCCACTCCACCGGCGCCCTCTCCTGGGACGGCTCCAGCCACGCCTCTCCGTGCTTTTAAATTCTAAGTTGGTGTGAAATCAATCTAGGCGTTGCAATCAGATTTGTTTTTTAAAAGGTGCAGAATTCTTTGAACAATTCCGGGTGAATCGCGTGCAGGAAGGTGAAACTTGATTTGTCGTGTGTGTTTTATGCACAAGCATGTGCGTGCATGTGTGTGTGTCTGTGTTACCAGACAGCGAGATCCTGGCGGGCGGATCCCCAGAGGCCGTGGTGATTGTTTGCGCATTTGCTGAAGGGCCGGGTGAGTGAAGCTACCAGGGCGAGGCTGAGCGATCTGAGCCTCCTGAGCCGGGTGGAACCGAGGCTCCTGGTGAGGCTGGCTCCCTCCCCAAGAGCCTGTCCCCCCAGTCTGGACTCCAGGCTTATTCGCTGATATCCCCACTGCCCAGACCCCTGATTCTGGAAGGGGAGTTTCCTGAGAGTAAGACAAGCTCCTGGACACTGGAGAAAGGTGTCCCCCGTTCAACGTGACCCCCAGGACAGGCTGCCCTGGCAGAGAGCACCCACCTCTTCTCCAGGAGGGCAGCCCCCTCTGGCACCGTGGAAGCAACAGGCCTCCCTCCCCGGGCCCCGGGATGGACCTGGCAGGACAGGGAGTGTCACCTGGGCCTTCTGGCACGTGAGCCCAGGCGGCGAGGTGCACCCAGACCACCAGCAGCCGGCGCTGAGACCCGGGCACCGGACCTCATCACCTTCGGGGGGTGGGGGGAGCTCGCAGTGCAGGTGGTCGCCCACTCCCAGTTTCCGATTCGCTCGGTCTGGGGTGGGGCCCTGGAACTTGCATTTCTGTCAAGCCCCCCGAGGCTACCGGCGCCCCTACCGCACTCTGAGGCCCGGGGAGGAAAGGGGGGAGGGGCCCACGAGGGGGGAGGGGCCAGGTCACGGGCCCTGGAGGCTCTTGCGTGTGTCTGGGGAGCGGGTGGGAGAGTCTGGGCGGGTCACGGTCGCCCGGCCTCCTGGGCCCCACGGCCCTGTACCCCTCCCCTGCGTGCGGGCCGGACCCGGCGACCTGCTTCTAGTGAACGCAACGTGGTCCAAGTGGCGCCGTCCCTTCTGAGAGCCGGTCCCAGGGGACCGTGGCCTCGCGCCGCTGGCCCTGGCCGGCCCTCCTCGGCCTTGCGCGTTGGTGGGGCGAGCCGCCCCCCAGGCGGCCCCCGGGGCAGGGCGGGATGTGGCGCTGCGGCTGGGCCTTCGCGGGTCAGGCCCCGCTGATGCCGCGTGGAGACCCCGCGCCTGGGCCGCCCGCCGAGCACACCGGCCTCCTCGCCACAGAGGCTGGGAGATCGTGGGTCTTGGGGTGTAAGCCCTCCAGCTGGGGGTGATTTGTTACCGAGCAACAGGTAAGTGCTGCAGGGCTGTGGAGCGAAGGAGTTTAAAAGAAGCAGAAATGGCTGGATGGCTGGACAGTCAGCGCCCGGCTTCCAGCCCCGTGCTCCGCGGACCTTCAGCCAAGCCTCACCCTCGTCTGCACTGTCCACCGAGCACAGGCGTCGTGACTCCTGACACAGGGCTGCCCGCACGCCTGTGTTACCCCCTCGAGCCCCGTCAGAGCCTCGCAGCCCAGGTCCGGGGTCAGAGCCGTCCAGGGGGAGGAGACCGCCGCCCCCAGAGCCCCGGCACCAGCCCTGGAGACTGACGCGGGCCTTCTGGGTCCTAATTCCTAAGAGTCCGCCGAGGCAGCAGGGGAGTGAACTCTGCCCTGGCAGCAGCAGGTGACCTGGGGCAGGGGCTCAGCGGAGGATGACCCCGGGAGACCGGATGCCACACCCGCCAGCCCAGCCCTGCAAATTCTCGGTCCCATCAAAGCCACTGCTTCCGCAGCCTGGCCTCCCTCCCGGGAGGGCTTTTCTAGAATCTCCCCCCAGTCACGGCTCTCTGCTTGTATCTCTAGGTTCAAAGTTTGGCTCTTCTGCAGCCATGAGCTTTCGGGTTGATAACCTAAACTGGCAGAGCCTCAGTTTGTCCCTCGGGTATAATATGAGCCTAATAATGTCACCAGAGATGATGGAGGGACGTCCCACCCCTGATGGGGCCTGGTTGGGTGGGGGGAGGGGGGGCTGTGTGGAGGCCCCTGGAAGGTCCCAACCGTGTCATGAAAATTAGATTTCATTTACGCCCTCTGTTTTACAAAGGATGTGAGGGGGCTTTTAAAACTACACACGGGGTGATAAGATAATGTAATGGCTGAGAAAATAAGGGTAAATACGCCGCGTAGACACGTACTTAGAGAAATGTAAGTCTGAGTAACTTTGCTGTCACAGATCGGCTCGCTCCCCGCAGGTCTGCCGGCACCCGGGCACCCAAACCTGAGAAATCACGCAGCCCAGGCCCTTATTCCAAGAGGGGGAGACGGGCCCGGGCCACCCAACCACACGTCTGGCTAGTGGCAAAGCTCCCGCCGGACCACACGCCGTGTCCCTTAGGCTGGAGGCCCCCTGATGCTTCTGGCTCATTTCAAGGCATCACTTGAGGTGAATGTGTTCGGCGTTGTTTCAGGTGTAATTCCTGGCTAAATAAACAACTTGGGGCTCAGCAAATACAAGGTCGTGGCTGTACCTTCTCCTCGGCCGTCTGGGCACGTGGGGCTCCTGGGTGTGCAGCCACGCCGTGTGACGGGGAGAGTCACCGTTCACTCCCCTTCGCAGCAAAGCCAGGTTGGAGGGTTAGGACAGAATTTCCCGCAAGGGAGGTCCGGACGGGAAGCACGCACGAAGCGGGAAGGCCTGGGCCCGGCCCCGAGGAGATAGAAGGGTGGGCGCTGTGGCCTGTGTGTCCCCCAGATCCACATGCTGAAACATACGCCCCAGGGCAGAGCCCTCACAGTGGGGTTGGTGCCCTTAGAAAAGAGACCCCAGAGGCCTCCCTGTCCCTCGCGCCAGGAGGGGGCACAGAGAGATCCCTGCAACCTGGACGGGGCCGACCCCGGCCCCTGGCACCCTGGTCTCGCACCTTCCGCCCCCAGAACTGTGGCTCGTAAGCCGCCCAGTCTCTGGGTTTTGTTACAGCCGCCTGAACGGACTGATGGGAGAGGGGGGAGGCAGAGGGGGGCAGGGGGTGGGCAGTAGAGGGGGTGTAGGACCCTGGGGGAGGCCCCCCAGGGCAGGGCTGCAGACAGAGAAGCCGGGGCCTCGTCATGTGGACAACTCCCTACCAAGAATCGTGGGAGAAGACCAGAGACGTGAGATTTCCTCTGGGCGTCTGAGTTGAGAAGTCTGGATTTGGGGGTCTTGCGGTGCTGGCTGTGGCTCTAGGAAGAGACTCCGTTTTCATCAGAGCTTTTCCTCTAGTGGCCCTGGGCCGGGGTTGCTTCTGGGCTTTCTCTGGCCGTCGAGGCCGCTGGGCCTCCCGAGGGCCTTACCTCCTGGGGCCTCTCCGAGACCAGGATGAATCCGTTGCTGTCGATGACGAGGCAGTCCAGGTCCTGGGAAGGAACCCAGAAGGAGGTCAAGGCCAGGCCCTGCTGCTGAGCCCTGGTCCCTGCCCGCCCGGCCGCAGAGGGAGGCCCTCTGTGTGCAGCCGGGGCTGCAGGGAAGGAGGGCGGGCCCATCGGGAGGACACGGGTTGGGGGCTGCTTCCCTCTCCCACCGTGTTTCCCCCGTGGGGAGCTCACGCTGTCCTGGCAGCTCTCCGGGCACGGACCCTCCGCAGCGCCGCACTGGAGGGAAGAGGGGAGCCATGAGCTGTGCAGCTGTGTGTGTGTGTGGGGGGGGGGCGTGTGTGTGATGCATCCGTGTGGGGATGGAGTCCACAGCACACCTGTGATGTGTGTGCAGGGGTGTGTCCCATACCCGTTTGGTGCATGTGCTGTGTACTCAAGGGGTATGTGCACGGTGTGACGTGTGTGTGTGCTTGTGCGGTGCGCCCGTGGCGCGTGCCTGGCGCGTGTGCCTTGCGTGTATGCGCGGGGAGTGTGTGCTGGGGGGTCCGGGCGCTGAGATGCAGGCAGGGCCTTGCTGGTGGCAGCAGCCAGGTGCACGGGTCGGGGGTCCTCACCCCGAGCGTCCACCCCCCACCCCGACCCGACACCCACCTGCCGGGTGGCCGCCCAGAACGTACGCTGCAGGAACTCCATCCTCATCTGCACGCCCACGGCTGCCAGGAGCGGGCAAGGCAAGGCCATGGGGGTGTTTGGGGACGGGGTCGGGGGGGATGGCGAGAGAAGACATCAGATCTGAGTCAGAGGGAGGAGGCCCATCAGCAGGGCGTGGGGGGCCACGAGCAGCCTGCAGACTAGCTTCCTGGTGGGGGGCACCGGGGGCTCTGTCTCCGCATCCCTGGAGCTCAAGGCAGGCGCCCTGGGAAGGCCGCTCTCCCCTTTCCCGCAGAGACCGAGGCGGGATTTCAGGGCCTCCGTGGGTAGTTACAGCCCCTCCACCCGTTCCGCTCCGGCCCCCCACCCCGATCTGTAAGAAGGCTCCTTCCTCGCAAGTCGGGCCCGCGTCGCCCAGGCCTGCAGGAGGCTCCCAGCCCCGGAAAACCAGGCTGCGATGCCGCAGCTCACAAGGGCCGCCACGCCTCTCTGGTCCCCAAGTGCTTGGAGAACGCAAGCCAGCGCCCGGATGCCAAGAGAAATCCGGGGCCAGAGAATAGAAAGAAAGGCAGGTTATAGTGAAAGATAAAGAATAAAGAAACGAGGCCGGCCTCCTACCGTCGGAGACAGGAATATAGAAAGTGTGCTGAGTGCCAGGCGCCCTGCGTCCTGAGCTCGTGTCCACACAGCAGGCCGGCTCTGCTATCGCTGGGCCTTCACGGCTGGGGAAGCCTCGCCCGAGCCGCCTGGCCCCTGAACACAGAAGCAGGACCCACGCGCCCCGTGTCTCTAAGGCACCTCACCTCTCTCCGCTGGCCCGCCTTGAGCCCCCGTCGGGAGGGGGCTGACAGGCCTGCGCAAGCTCCCCGCTCAGGGCCCGGTCCCCTCGTCTGTGACGTGGGGATGGGTCGGGCTTCCAGCCACTAGGCCGTGTTCACGCGACCTGCAGTCACCCCAGTGACGGCTCATTGGAGAGACTTGCCATCACAGTTGGGGGCTTCTTTGTTGCTGCAAGGTCCGGGGGGCGGGTGAAAGGAGTGGGCCAGAAGGGGACAGGTAGGCCCACATCTCGGTTCACGACAAAGAGGACAGACCCAGGTGCAGCACCTGGGCAGCGGGTGAGGCGTGCCCCCCTCCCCCATTTCTCTCTAAGGCTGCGGGGGGCCCCTCGGCCCCTCCCCTCATTCTTCGTGTTAGGACCACCCTTGATGTTCACTTTAGACAGATTTCTCTCACCTGTAGAAAAAGGCGGCGTGAAAGAGAGGAACCGCCCAACGATTGTCAGAGGGGAGTCACGCGAAGGCTTAGGATGTTCGAACCTTTGGGATTTAGGAACGCTTATTTACCCCGACCTTGGCCTCTGGGTCAAAGCTCTCAGACTCCTTCTCTCTCGATGTTTCGCCGCCAGGTCTCCTGGAGTCCCGGCATCTCTGAGCTGGGAGAAATTCTGTGATCCCACCACAGGGAGTCTTGAGAGAGCGGGGTGAGCGCTCCCCTAATGAAGCAGGATTTTGAGGCTTGTGGGTAGAGATGGGAGGACTGAGACCTCAAGCCTGTTCTCCGGAGCCAGGCTCCATCTCAGTGGACCCACGGGCTCCTGCAAGGCAAAGCCCCGCTCCTAGGGTTTAGGACTTCCACCTGCCTGCTGCCAGTCCCCTTGGGTCACCAGCAGGCATCTCCAACTTCACAACTTCAAAACCTAACTCTGGCTTTTCCTCCCCAAACCTCCCCACGTGGGGCCACATCTTCTACCTACTTGTAATCATTTTCCCGCGTCCCACCCAAGTGCTGCCGCCTTTGCTCCAGAACGTCATGCACCTGCCCACTCTCTCCACCCCTACTGCTGCCCCCCGGAGCCACTTGGATTAATGCCACAGACCCCTGAGCGGGTTGCTCCCCACAGAGCCGCGAGAGTGACCTTCCTGAAGATCAAATCACGCCTCTCGCTTTTGCTCAAAACCTTCCAAGGCCTTCCCGCCGCCCTTAGAACAAAATTGAAATTCCTTTGTGATTTGGTGTCCAAGGCCCCGAGGCAGCTGGCCCCGCCGCCCGATCTCTGACTTCAGCCCAGATCCCTTTCTCCCTCACGGAGACCAAGCCTGTTCCCACCCCGGGGCATTTGCACCAGCTGCCTTCCTCCCTTGGGAACGCTCTTCCCTAGAACTTTAGGAGGAGGAGGCTCCTTCTCATGGTCGGAGCTCAGCCCAAACAGCATCTCCCGGGGCGGCGTCCTGACTTCCCAGATGACGCAGTCCCCCCTGCGGCCGGCGGCGTTCACCCTCTATCTCATCACTCTTTTTGTTTTCTAAGATGCATGACTTATTTACTTTATTCTCATTTATAGTCCGTCTTGCCCCATTAGAATGGGGGCTAAGAGCAGGCGGGAGCAGGGGGGTTGAGTTCTGACACCTAGCACCTAGGAGAGCACCTAGCACGCATCGGGGCTCAATAAATATTTTTCAAGCTAAATAAGTGAATGCTTGTGAATTCCACTGAGTCAGCCACTTGGCCGGGAAGCCAGTTCTGCAAGCCTTCCCCTTACGTCCGGTGTGGGCCCCTTGCTGAACTCCTTCATCCACGTGGAGCCCCGCCCTTCTGTAGATGCGGGATGCGATGCTAGCGATCTAGCCGGGCTCTGGTGCCCTCGAGGACCCAGGAGGGAACCCACAAAGAGACGGGGAATTCAGGTGAGACACAAGAAGAGCCTCCTCCAGGGAGGACTGTTAGCCGTGCTCTGGCACGCCTGACGGCTTTTGCCTCGGGGCTCGAATTGTTTCAGGTCCTTCTGTTCAATGCCTGCCTCACAGCCCAGATCGTGCTTTTCCACCCCAGACGCCGCGAGAGCCCAGCCTTCTCCTGAGAGACTCCAGGGCGGCCCTCGGCCCCCGTTCCCTCGCTCCAGTGGACGCCAGGCGGGCCACCCTGCCCCCAGCACCTCCTGGAAGCCTGCTGTGTGCAGCAGAGAATAGCCCTTGGTGCTGGGCTTTGCAGACAGGGCAGAGCGCATAGTGAGGAGAGAGCTGGGCCCGGGCCGAGGGCAGGCGAGCCCTCCATCCTTCCAGGCTGCTTCCTCCTCCAGGCCTGTGCTTGGCGGGTCCTTGTGTTAGAGCCCGACCTCGGTCCCCAGGGGGACCTACCACAATCGGATGGAGGAGGAGCGATTGGACCCCCTTCCTCCCGCCCCAGCCCTGCCCGTCCCCCACCTGGGGGGCCGAGTCCGCCTACCCTCTGCCTGCCTTCCTGCAAAGCAGCTTTTCTTTAAGAACCGGCCTGGCTGGCAGACAAAGAGCCTCAATGAGGCCACGGGTGGCAGCCGGCTTATCGAGATGAGATGCGCCTCTTTGCTCTGCGTCCCGGCTGTCACCTCCTTGCTGCTTTGTCATCACACACGCAAAACAAAACAGCTGTGCTGCACACACAGAAACCCTCCCGGGCGGCGGGGGGGGCGTCATGCCCCGGGGGGGCCAGAAACTCCATCTTGCCCCTCGCCCTCCCATCCACTTTGTCCTTGAAACCCAGCTGCAGACTGTGCTGCCCTGTACGAGCGCTGCGGGGTCAGCGGGGGCCCGTCTTTTAGGTACCAGCTGGGGAGCCGGGGCCCAGGGACCCCAGGGACCTGGTGGTCCCTCCCTCTCACTGCAGGGCAGCCCCGGGCTGTGGGGCCAACAGGCAGCTGATGGCGGGTCAGCGCGCAACACAGTCCAGCCTCTGGGCCCCTGACACCCGGCGGGGCTCTTTCTCCCGGCTCATTCCTCACTCAGCCTGGCGAGGTGGACGCCTCTTCCGGGGGAGCCCCCAGTGTAGGAAAGGGGGTGAACCACCCACAGAAAGCTGCCACGCGTCCTCTGTGATACGGGTCAGAGAAGAAGGTCCCGCGGGCACTAGCCCGGGACGGTGCACCGGGACGCGAGGTCTGGTTGAGTTTTCAAGGAGCGGGATGTACCCGGTGGGTGAGGAGAGGGTCCCAGACTCCAGGAAGGACACGCTCTCCTGCAGCTGGGGGACAGGAGGCGTGTTTGGGGGCAGGTGAGGTGCGTGTGACGCGGGCGTGGGGTGGGAGACAGGGAACCCCTGCTGTGTCGAGCGGCGGAGCAGACAGGAGAGGGTGTAGGAGCGTCCTGAGTCAAGGGGGCCTCTCAACGCGCACCCAGGGCTGGCGGCGGACCCCCCAGCAAGCAGGCGAAATGGAAAAGGCATGCCAGAAACAGGCCACGTGTCCGGCTGTCAGGCAGGTTTCAAGAGATGCCGGGAAGGTCACCTGGGGCCCAGCTCTGGCCAGCGGCTCCTCCCCTGACTTCCTCCCTGGCTTCCTTTCCTTTGGATCAACACTTGCCTTCCCTTGGAATATCCATTTCTCCCCCTCCTTTGTCCTGATTGGCTGGTAAAGACGGCTCTGCGTTCTTGATACCAGTCTCTTCCCATCCAGCGAGAGCCAGGAGCCGAAGCCCAGGCCGGGGAGGCGGGGCTGGGTTTGGCCCCCTCCTCAGGGCTCACCCCAGGGTGCTCCAGACAACCTGACCCCAGGCCCCCGGCCCAGCCTGCCTGCATTTCCCTCCCCAGATAGCCCCGGTCTAGGGTCACGAGGCTCAGTGACCTCTGCGTGACCGTGGGCCACCGGCTGCGTGGCCTGGGGCCCCTTTCCGAAGGACCACCAGGCAGATGGGCCCCCGTGCACCCCTCCAGGTACCCCCTCTGGAATAAGCCGCCCCTTGACAGAGACCCGGATCAGCTTTCCCTTCCTACAGGCAGGGTGGGAGATACTGCCCCCACCTCCGAACAGGATTCAGACCCAGCTTCCCTTGTCCCCTGGGTCCTGCCCCTGTGTCCCCAGAGGCAAGGGGAGAGGGGACAAAGCCAGAGGGGGCGGCAGCCAGGGCAGGGAGAGCCTGCGGAGGTGGGGAGGGAAAACAGAGGGACCTGGCAAACGGTCCTCCTCCCGCCCGAGTTCATGGCCGCGCCTCCCCCGAAACGGGAGCGTTCGGAGGGTGAGCGCCTCGGTGTGTGTGCGCCGTGCGCCCGCCTTCCGTGCGCCCGCCTCCCCGTGTGCGCGCCTTCCGTGCGCCCGCCTTCCGTGCGCCCGCCTCCCCGTGTGCGCGCCTTCCGTGCGCCCGCCTTCCGTGCGCCCGCCTTCCGTGCGCCCGCCTCCCCGTGTGCGCGCCTGTGGCCGTCATCACGGATATTCCCCCGCTGTCACTCTGCTGCTCTCTGCTCCGCACACGCGCTCCCCTCCCCGCCGGCCCCCCTGCACGGCTCCCGCGTCCCTCCCTCTCCTCCTCGGAGTGTCATTGACCCGCCGCCACCGCCGCCGCCCTGGGAGACGGCCTCAGGCGTCCCTCCCGCCGGGGCTCTGCCGCCAGGTCCTGCTGGGGGACCAGGCTGGTGCCGCTGCGCTCGCCGTCTCCTTTCTCCAGGAATCCCGGGAGGGGCTCACTGGACGGCTCAGACCACCTGATTCAGGGCGCTCGCTGGGGTGCGGAAGGTGAGTGCCGTGCGCTGGGCAGGGGCGCGGGGCGTGCAGGCGCCAGGCTTGGGGCCGAGCCCATCTCCGCTGGGTTCCTTGCCTGCACGGACAGCTGCTTTGCCTCCGGCCTGGCGGCAGTGGCTGGGGCGGGGGCCATGCTCAGGACCGGACCCCTGGGCAGCCAGAGGACACAGGGAACTCTGACCTCCCAGTGTTGGGGCCGGGAGCTGGGATTCTGCTGGGGGAGGAGGGGGAGGAGGCACTGCCAGTGCCGGATGACAGGCCCGGTGGCATAGAAACCGGTCCCTGCAGCATGGGGGGCGCCAGCCAGGAGCCCTGTGCCGCCTGCATGCCCGGCTCGGCAGGCAGGCAGCCCCAGGGACTTGGGTGCCAGGGGGAAGGGGGTGCTGGTGACAGGGCCGGCACACAGGACGTCTGTGGGGTGGCAGGCTGGAGGGCTGGCGCCGAGACGTGGGGAGGGACCAGGGGTGCTGACCGGCCTCTACAGGACACCCTCGGCGAGGCACGCTGGCCTCTAGCAGGCTGTCCTTGGACGGGGGTGCAGAGGGCCCCCCCAGCTGGACCTGAGTCCCCGGCTCGTATGGGGGGGCGTGGCCGGGAGAGGAGCCTCGGAGCCCTTCCTTCCTGGAGCTGGGCTCCAGCTCTGCTCCCAGCCCACCGGGCCCGGTGGGGCAGGGGTCCCCCAGCTGCACACCCGCTCTACCTACGAAGAGCTCAGGAAGCCTTGGGGGGCGGGGTGGACTCAGCTTCGGGGTGGGTGGTACACGGCCGGGGCAGGACAACGCAGGACAGAGGCCGTCTGACCGGGAGTCCCAACCTCCCGGCTCACTCTCGGGGCCCTTTGTCCGCTCCCTGAGCTGCTGTCCGCCTGTCTGGGGTGGCTGGTGGGGACACTGGCACCTGGCTGGCAGGCCGCCTGGGGCATTGCCTGGTCTGGCTCAGACTGACACCCGGCAGCTTAGCTGACGACGGGGCCGGGGGCGGGCTGAGCATGTGGAGATGGCCCGGGGAGCTCAGCCGGGAGGGGGCCCGCGGCCGTGTCCCCCCCGCACCGGCACAGGCTCCATCCAGCTTTGCCAGGAGAGGGAGACCAGGGAAGCCGGCTGGGGGTGGGGCAGGAGGAGGACGGGGAGCTTCTTCAGCAACCGATCTGGTTCCTTTGGGGGTTGGCTGGAAGCTGTGCCTGGGACAAGCAAACCCTGCCCCCATTTCCAGCCCCCGAAGCTGAGGGACACGGGGCGGGGGTGTTTTAGGGCTGGGGCGCCTGGGGAGGCCCCCCTCCTCCTACACAGATCAGGCCTCTCCACCCGCCTGCCCGGGTCCACCTCCCGAGCCAGGCCCGCGGGCCCAGGAGCAGCGCCTGCGAGGGTGATGGGGGCTTTTCTGCTCCGCTTCCCCGAGGGTCTGGTTGGGATTGGGGATGTCTGACAAGGAAGGATGACGAGGAAACGAGGCTGCAGGAAGGCGGGCCTGGGAACGGGGCACGCGTTTAAAAATGCACCAGGGGGTTTGTCTGTTCCAAGTACAAATTTAGAGATTTAAAAAAACCAGCTTCCGCGCTGCCTGGGCCGCGTGTGTTACGGGGATGCCAGGCAGGGAAGAGGTGGGAAGGGGCCGGAAGGCCAGACCGGCGGCTGCAGGTGGAGCGCGCAGCCTGGACGGCACCCCCAGGGCTCAGCGCGGGCGCCCGCTGTGCCCCCCCCCCGCAGCAAGACCCCTGCCTCACTCCCCACACTGCATCTGTGCCGGCCCGGGAGGAAGGCTGGCGGGGAGGGGGCGGCCCGGCTTGATGAGGGCACGCGCGTCGGGCGAACAGGGCAGAGGAGAGACGCGGAAAGGCCGGTCGGCCGTGACGGGCCGCACTAACGGGGGGCTGCGGCCCCCTCCCTGCTCCAGGAGCCTCCGCGGGCAGGCGGGCAGGCAGAGCCGGCCTCCAGGCTGTGCGGCCGCTGGCTGGGAGCTCTGTCGCCAGGCCGCGTGCGCCCGAGGCTGCGCTCTTCCGCTGGCCGCCCGTAGGCGAGTTACGACACGCCCCGAGCCTCAGTGTCCGCATCCGCAAAATGGTGTGAACAGCGCTTCTAACCCCAGAGAGCCGTTGCGGGGGCTGGGAGCCATACCCGCGGGCGCGGTTTCTCCCCATGCGGAGCCCTCCTGCAGGAGCTGTCACCTCCCCCGTCACCGCCGCCCCCGGGCCCCGGCCATCCCCTGCCGTGGCCTCCCGGGAGGTGCCGGGGGAGAAGTGACCTAGCCCGGGGCTTCTCGCACGTGACCGGGTACGTGACTGGCCTGAGGTCTTGTTAGGAGGCAGATCCCGAGCCAGTCGGCCTGGGCCGGGTCTAGGAAGCTCCCGGCGAGGCTGGTGCTGATATAGCCCGGGAGCCACGCTGGCGTAGCAGAGGGCTGGGGCCCAGAGCCCATGTTTCTATTCTGCGGGGGTTGGGGGGGGGGAGTCG
>NC_041219.1:54012082-54048131 GCF_002837175.3 Physeter macrocephalus | reverse complement strand
AGACCAAGCCTGTTCCCACCCCGGGGCATTTGCACCAGCTGCCTTCCTCCCTTGGGAACGCTCTTCCCTAGAACTTTAGGAGGAGGAGGCTCCTTCTCATGGTCGGAGCTCAGCCCAAACAGCATCTCCCGGGGCGGCGTCCTGACTTCCCAGATGACGCAGTCCCCCCTGCGGCCGGCGGCGTTCACCCTCTATCTCATCACTCTTTTTGTTTTCTAAGATGCATGACTTATTTACTTTATTCTCATTTATAGTCCGTCTTGCCCCATTAGAATGGGGGCTAAGAGCAGGCGGGAGCAGGGGGGTTGAGTTCTGACACCTAGCACCTAGGAGAGCACCTAGCACGCATCGGGGCTCAATAAATATTTTTCAAGCTAAATAAGTGAATGCTTGTGAATTCCACTGAGTCAGCCACTTGGCCGGGAAGCCAGTTCTGCAAGCCTTCCCCTTACGTCCGGTGTGGGCCCCTTGCTGAACTCCTTCATCCACGTGGAGCCCCGCCCTTCTGTAGATGCGGGATGCGATGCTAGCGATCTAGCCGGGCTCTGGTGCCCTCGAGGACCCAGGAGGGAACCCACAAAGAGACGGGGAATTCAGGTGAGACACAAGAAGAGCCTCCTCCAGGGAGGACTGTTAGCCGTGCTCTGGCACGCCTGACGGCTTTTGCCTCGGGGCTCGAATTGTTTCAGGTCCTTCTGTTCAATGCCTGCCTCACAGCCCAGATCGTGCTTTTCCACCCCAGACGCCGCGAGAGCCCAGCCTTCTCCTGAGAGACTCCAGGGCGGCCCTCGGCCCCCGTTCCCTCGCTCCAGTGGACGCCAGGCGGGCCACCCTGCCCCCAGCACCTCCTGGAAGCCTGCTGTGTGCAGCAGAGAATAGCCCTTGGTGCTGGGCTTTGCAGACAGGGCAGAGCGCATAGTGAGGAGAGAGCCGGGCCCGGGCCGAGGGCAGGCGAGCCCTCCATCCTTCCAGGCTGCTTCCTCCTCCAGGCCTGTGCTTGGCGGGTCCTTGTGTTAGAGCCCGACCTCGGTCCCCAGGGGGACCTACCACAATCGGATGGAGGAGGAGCGATTGGACCCCCTTCCTCCCGCCCCAGCCCTGCCCGTCCCCCACCTGGGGGGCCGAGTCCGCCTACCCTCTGCCTGCCTTCCTGCAAAGCAGCTTTTCTTTAAGAACCGGCCTGGCTGGCAGACAAAGAGCCTCAATGAGGCCACGGGCGGCAGCCGGCTTATCGAGATGAGATGCGCCTCTTTGCTCTGCGTCCCGGCTGTCACCTCCTTGCTGCTTTGTCATCACACACGCAAAACAAAACAGCTGTGCTGCACACACAGAAACCCTCCCGGGCGGCGGGGGGGGCGTCATGCCCCGGGGGGGCCAGAAACTCCATCTTGCCCCTCGCCCTCCCATCCACTTTGTCCTTGAAACCCAGCTGCAGACTGTGCTGCCCTGTACGAGCGCTGCGGGGTCAGCGGGGGCCCGTCTTTTAGGTACCAGCTGGGGAGCCGGGGCCCAGGGACCCCAGGGACCTGGTGGTCCCTCCCTCTCACTGCAGGGCAGCCCCGGGCTGTGGGGCCAACAGGCAGCTGATGGCGGGTCAGCGCGCAACACAGTCCAGCCTCTGGGCCCCTGACACCCGGCGGGGCTCTTTCTCCCGGCTCATTCCTCACTCAGCCTGGCGAGGTGGACGCCTCTTCCGGGGGAGCCCCCAGTGTAGGAAAGGGGGTGAACCACCCACAGAAAGCTGCCACGCGTCCTCTGTGATACGGGTCAGAGAAGAAGGTCCCGCGGGCACTAGCCCGGGACGGTGCACCGGGACGCGAGGTCTGGTTGAGTTTTCAAGGAGCGGGATGTACCCGGTGGGTGAGGAGAGGGTCCCAGACTCCAGGAAGGACACGCTCTCCTGCAGCTGGGGGACAGGAGGCGTGTTTGGGGGCAGGTGAGGTGCGTGTGACGCGGGCGTGGGGTGGGAGACAGGGAACCCCTGCTGTGTCGAGCGGCGGAGCAGACAGGAGAGGGTGTAGGAGCGTCCTGAGTCAAGGGGGCCTCTCAACGCGCACCCAGGGCTGGCGGCGGACCCCCCAGCAAGCAGGCGAAATGGAAAAGGCATGCCAGAAACAGGCCACGTGTCCGGCTGTCAGGCAGGTTTCAAGAGATGCCGGGAAGGTCACCTGGGGCCCAGCTCTGGCCAGCGGCTCCTCCCCTGACTTCCTCCCTGGCTTCCTTTCCTTTGGATCAACACTTGCCTTCCCTTGGAATATCCATTTCTCCCCCTCCTTTGTCCTGATTGGCTGGTAAAGACGGCTCTGCGTTCTTGATACCAGTCTCTTCCCATCCAGCGAGAGCCAGGAGCCGAAGCCCAGGCCGGGGAGGCGGGGCTGGGTTTGGCCCCCTCCTCAGGGCTCACCCCAGGGTGCTCCAGACAACCTGACCCCAGGCCCCCGGCCCAGCCTGCCTGCATTTCCCTCCCCAGATAGCCCCGGTCTAGGGTCACGAGGCTCAGTGACCTCTGCGTGACCGTGGGCCACCGGCTGCGTGGCCTGGGGCCCCTTTCCGAAGGACCACCAGGCAGATGGGCCCCCGTGCACCCCTCCAGGTACCCCCTCTGGAATAAGCCGCCCCTTGACAGAGACCCGGATCAGCTTTCCCTTCCTACAGGCAGGGTGGGAGATACTGCCCCCACCTCCGAACAGGATTCAGACCCAGCTTCCCTTGTCCCCTGGGTCCTGCCCCTGTGTCCCCAGAGGCAAGGGGAGAGGGGACAAAGCCAGAGGGGGCGGCAGCCAGGGCAGGGAGAGCCTGCGGAGGTGGGGAGGGAAAACAGAGGGACCTGGCAAACGGTCCTCCTCCCGCCCGAGTTCATGGCCGCGCCTCCCCCGAAACGGGAGCGTTCGGAGGGTGAGCGCCTCGGTGTGGCCTCCCCGTGTGCGCGCCTTCCGTGCGCCCGCCTTCCGTGCGCCCGCCTCCCCGTGTGCGCGCCTGTGGCCGTCATCACGGATATTCCCCCGCTGTCACTCTGCTGCTCTCTGCTCCGCACACGCGCTCCCCTCCCCGCCGGCCCCCCTGCACGGCTCCCGCGTCCCTCCCTCTCCTCCTCGGAGTGTCATTGACCCGCCGCCACCGCCGCCGCCCTGGGAGACGGCCTCAGGCGTCCCTCCCGCCGGGGCTCTGCCGCCAGGTCCTGCTGGGGGACCAGGCTGGTGCCGCTGCGCTCGCCGTCTCCTTTCTCCAGGAATCCCGGGAGGGGCTCACTGGACGGCTCAGACCACCTGATTCAGGGCGCTCGCTGGGGTGCGGAAGGTGAGTGCCGTGCGCTGGGCAGGGGCGCGGGGCGTGCAGGCGCCAGGCTTGGGGCCGAGCCCATCTCCGCTGGGTTCCTTGCCTGCACGGACAGCTGCTTTGCCTCCGGCCTGGCGGCAGTGGCTGGGGCGGGGGCCATGCTCAGGACCGGACCCCTGGGCAGCCAGAGGACACAGGGAACTCTGACCTCCCAGTGTTGGGGCCGGGAGCTGGGATTCTGCTGGGGGAGGAGGGGGAGGAGGCACTGCCAGTGCCGGATGACAGGCCCGGTGGCATAGAAACCGGTCCCTGCAGCATGGGGGGCGCCAGCCAGGAGCCCTGTGCCGCCTGCATGCCCGGCTCGGCAGGCAGGCAGCCCCAGGGACTTGGGTGCCAGGGGGAAGGGGGTGCTGGTGACAGGGCCGGCACACAGGACGTCTGTGGGGTGGCAGGCTGGAGGGCTGGCGCCGAGACGTGGGGAGGGACCAGGGGTGCTGACCGGCCTCTACAGGACACCCTCGGCGAGGCACGCTGGCCTCTAGCAGGCTGTCCTTGGACGGGGGTGCAGAGGGCCCCCCCAGCTGGACCTGAGTCCCCGGCTCGTATGGGGGGGCGTGGCCGGGAGAGGAGCCTCGGAGCCCTTCCTTCCTGGAGCTGGGCTCCAGCTCTGCTCCCAGCCCACCGGGCCCGGTGGGGCAGGGGTCCCCCAGCTGCACACCCGCTCTACCTACGAAGAGCTCAGGAAGCCTTGGGGGGCGGGGTGGACTCAGCTTCGGGGTGGGTGGTACACGGCCGGGGCAGGACAACGCAGGACAGAGGCCGTCTGACCGGGAGTCCCAACCTCCCGGCTCACTCTCGGGGCCCTTTGTCCGCTCCCTGAGCTGCTGTCCGCCTGTCTGGGGTGGCTGGTGGGGACACTGGCACCTGGCTGGCAGGCCGCCTGGGGCATTGCCTGGTCTGGCTCAGACTGACACCCGGCAGCTTAGCTGACGACGGGGCCGGGGGCGGGCTGAGCATGTGGAGATGGCCCGGGGAGCTCAGCCGGGAGGGGGCCCGCGGCCGTGTCCCCCCCGCACCGGCACAGGCTCCATCCAGCTTTGCCAGGAGAGGGAGACCAGGGAAGCCGGCTGGGGGTGGGGCAGGAGGAGGACGGGGAGCTTTTTCAGCAACCGATCTGGTTCCTTTGGGGGTTGGCTGGAAGCTGTGCCTGGGACAAGCAAACCCTGCCCCCATTTCCAGCCCCCGAAGCTGAGGGACACGGGGCGGGGGTGTTTTAGGGCTGGGGCGCCTGGGGAGGCCCCCCTCCTCCTACACAGATCAGGCCTCTCCACCCGCCTGCCCGGGTCCACCTCCCGAGCCAGGCCCGCGGGCCCAGGAGCAGCGCCTGCGAGGGTGATGGGGGCTTTTCTGCTCCGCTTCCCCGAGGGTCTGGTTGGGATTGGGGATGTCTGACAAGGAAGGATGACGAGGAAACGAGGCTGCAGGAAGGCGGGCCTGGGAACGGGGCACGCGTTTAAAAATGCACCAGGGGGTTTGTCTGTTCCAAGTACAAATTTAGAGATTTAAAAAAACCAGCTTCCGCGCTGCCTGGGCCGCGTGTGTTACGGGGATGCCAGGCAGGGAAGAGGTGGGAAGGGGCCGGAAGGCCAGACCGGCGGCTGCAGGTGGAGCGCGCAGCCTGGACGGCACCCCCAGGGCTCAGCGCGGGCGCCCGCTGTGCCCCTGTCCGCGGTCCGGGTGCCCCTCAGCCCGGCTGGGCGGGCGGGAAGGTGCTGCCCTCGAAGGCCCAGGCGCGGCCTCCGTCCCGGCCCTGCCGCTCACTGGCCCGTGACCTTCACCTGTCTGCACAATGAAGGGGTGCAGAGGCCTTGCCCCGGGTTGGGGAACCTGGACCAAAGGGAGATCCCTGGGGAGGGGCTACACGGCAGGCCAGCAAGACGTCCCGGGGGGCAGGAGCCCCAGGTCAAGGCACAGTGGGCGCTGATGGCCGCGCGGCTTGGACGCTGACTTGGGGGGTGGACGTGACCACGCAGCACCAGAGGAAGCGTGTGGACACCAGGCCCGGGTGGGCTTGCTGGAGGTTTCCGGCTGGAGACGGAGCCAACCCTGCCCGGACGAGGAGTCGGGGGCAGAAGCACAGAGGGGCCAGGGCTCCCCCCCAACCTGGGCGTCGGCGGGGGTGGGAGCGGGGCAGGCCGCTCCTCCCGTCGGGCAGGGAAGCCGTCCCCGCCCCCCCAGTCTCCGGGGCTGCCGCACCCCATGCGACCCCGCAGCCCCCCGCCCCGCAGCAAGACCCCTGCCTCACTCCCCACACTGCATCTGTGCCGGCCCGGGAGGAAGGCTGGCGGGGAGGGGGCGGCCCGGCTTGATGAGGGCACGCGCGTCGGGCGAACAGGGCAGAGGAGAGACGCGGAAAGGCCGGTCGGCCGTGACGGGCCGCACTAACGGGGGGCTGCGGCCCCCTCCCTGCTCCAGGAGCCTCCGCGGGCAGGCGGGCAGGCAGAGCCGGCCTCCAGGCTGTGCGGCCGCTGGCTGGGAGCTCTGTCGCCAGGCCGCGTGCGCCCGAGGCTGCGCTCTTCCGCTGGCCGCCCGTAGGCGAGTTACAACACGCCCCGAGCCTCAGTGTCCGCATCCGCAAAATGGTGTGAACAGCGCTTCTAACCCCAGAGAGCCGTTGCGGGGGCTGGGAGCCATACCCGCGGGCGCGGTTTCTCCCCATGCGGAGCCCTCCTGCAGGAGCTGTCACCTCCCCCGTCACCGCCGCCCCCGGGCCCCGGCCATCCCCTGCCGTGGCCTCCCGGGAGGTGCCGGGGGAGAAGTGACCTAGCCCGGGGCTTCTCGCCCGTAGGCGAGTTACGACACGCCCCGAGCCTCAGTGTCCGCATCCGCAAAATGGTGTGAACAGCGCTTCTAACCCCAGAGAGCCGTTGCGGGGGCTGGGAGCCATACCCGCGGGCGCGGTTTCTCCCCATGCGGAGCCCTCCTGCAGGAGCTGTCACCTCCCCCGTCACCGCCGCCCCCGGGCCCCGGCCATCCCCTGCCGTGGCCTCCCGGGAGGTGCCGGGGGAGAAGTGACCTAGCCCGGGGCTTCTCGCACGTGACCGGGTACGTGACTGGCCTGAGGTCTTGTTAGGAGGCAGATCCCGAGCCAGTCGGCCTGGGCCGGGTCTAGGAAGCTCCCGGCGAGGCTGGTGCTGATATAGCCCGGGAGCCACGCTGGCGTAGCAGAGGGCTGGGGCCCAGAGCCCATGTTTCTATTCTGCGGGGGTTGGGGGGGGGGGAGTCGCTCGGCCCGCGGCTCCTCAGCCCCATCCTCGATCCTGATTCTCTCAGCAGAGCCCAGTGAAGGAGGCTGGGGACCCCGCTGGGTCCACCCTCCTCTCCGCGTCCCTGTCCCTGGGACTGGGACAGAAATGCCCACAGGCTGTGGGGCTTGGAGCCCCGAGACCGCCAGCTCACTCGTTTCCGTTGCCCGTTCTCCCACCTGGGTGGGGACTTCCCTCCCAGACGGTGTGGATTTATTCCGCAGTGGCCACGCCTGCCTGAGCCGCTGTGCTCCTAGCATCCTAATGTAGGTCACCCCTTTCCTAACGAGGTAGATGCTTCTGGGGGCCGGAAGGGGTCCTGGGGTGGAGGTGGGCCAGAGGGCAGGGTGCTGGGCCCCACAGCGCCTGAGGGGCGCTTCTGTGGTCCCCAGGGAGCGCAGGCTACATCCCCATGGACCTGGGGGGCCTCGTTCTCGTCACGTTTCTCCAGAGACCCCAGGGCGTGGGTCTGAGTGTGGAAAGGGTCCTGGGTTGGGGGCGGCCCTCGGGGGGCTTCTCTAGACCCTGCTTCTCGGCCGGAGGTCCCGCCGCGCATCTGTCTGCCGGGGGCATGCAGGAACCGCGGGAGTGATAGCATCCGAGGATGCCGGAGGGCTGCCAGCACGTACGTGAGAGCATCCGTGTGAGTGTGTGTGTCAGCACGTGCCCGGCTGCACGCTCTCGGGGGGGGTCTGCATCACATGCTGTGTTGGGAGCCTGTGTGCACCCGCTCAGCGCACACGCGTGTCTCCCCCCAGGGGCCACTGCTGGGGGACAGTCACCAGGGAGCGGGCCTGCGTCCCTGGGCGGCCGTGTGACCAGGCCTGCTGGTCTCCACCTCTGAGCCTGGCTGGCTGCTGAGCCGCCTGACACCGTGTGGCGCTGTGAGCAGCTGACCTGCGGGTCCTCGCCGGCGAGGGGGGCGCGGGACCGACTCTCCTAGGGGTCGGGGCCGAGGCTCACGGAGAGCGTGGACGGCGTCCTCAGTGATGGAGGTCTGGGAGGCTGAGTGTGAGCGCAGCCCACGGTGACCGCCGTGGGACGGCTGCCGGCCTGGCACGGGCCCGGGCACAGAGAAAGAGACCCAGGTGTGAGACTGGGGGACCAAGAAAGAGAGGTCCCGCAGGCGCGCTGTAAGCCGCCGCCCCTCCCCGCGGACACAGGGCACTGACGTCTCCCTACGTCTACCTGGGGCTCAAGTCCAAGCTCGGAGGCCCCTAGACTGCCTCGCAAGACAATGTGTCCCGAATTCAGCAAATGTTAACTCTCCTCCCCTGATTAGGCCGGCCCCCACGGAGGGCAGTGTGTTCTGGTCATCACCTCCAGAGATAAGGAAACCGAGGCCCAGAGGGTTTCCGTGATTTAAGTTACACAGCGAGGGAGCGGCCGGCAGGGATTCGAACCCAGAGCCCTCCCTGACCTGGGAGTCTGAGCCAGGAGCCCGGGGGCCCTGGGAGGGTAGCTGGAAAAGACCCCTCAGCTGCTCTGGGCGTCTCCTCCGCCCCCAGCCCAGGGCCCCGGATCCATCCTGTAGGCATGTGGGTCTGCACCCCTCGCCCCACATCTGCCCGGTGCGACTCGGTCTGCAGCCCCGGCGAGGCTGCGAGGCCCCTGGGGGGGTGAAGCCCAGAGCGACGGACAGGCCCCCCCAGCGGTCCGCCTGCCCGGCGGGCCCCCACCCTGAGCGGGCGCCCTCGCCGGGACCCAGCTGAGGGCCCAGGAGGCTGCTTGGCAGCGGAAAGTGGGGGGGGAGGAGACGGGAGAGGCCCCCAGTGCCTGAGGGAGACCCTGCTCAGATGCTGAGGTTCCAGCGGCTGCTCCCAGCCCTCAGCTCCGCTCTGCTCTGCCATTGGCCCCTCGGGCTCCCAGAATTAAGGCGGCTGTGGGAGGGGAGCGGGAGGCTGCAGCCTGGGGCCCCCGGGTCCAGCGTGGCCACCTCGCAGGGGAGGCCGCCGGCCCAGCGCTGTCCGTTCGCCACCTCGCGCTGGGCCGGCGGCAGGGGGCCCGCAGTCCCCTTTCCAGCCCCTGTGACGGGCCCCTGGCCACGCCTGGAAGGGAGCGGGACCAGGACAGGGCCTGTGCCGTTGGGCTGGGGCAGGGCAGGTCACCTGGGAAGCGGGAGGCCCCCTCGCCCCTCGGGAAGAGGAGCTGCTCTCTGCGCTGCAGCCTCGCCCTCTCCCTGCCCCTGTCCCCCGACGGCAGCGGCTGCAACACGAGCCCCTGAGCTGATGAGGTTTATCCCAGACCTGCCGGCGGCGGAAGACAGAGCGCGGCCGCTCACCCACCGGGAGACCGCGGAGGGCAAGCAGGGGGCTTCCCCGTGGCAAGAGCCGGGCCTGGGCCTCACCCGCGAGCCGACGGCTGCCCCTGCGCGGGGCCTGGTCTCTGCCTCCTCGGGGGCCATGGTAAGAGCACGGTGGGGCTGGGCTGCCAGCTGGCCCTCGATGATTTCCGCGCCTGGGACGTGGGGGAAGCCCAGAGGCAGAGGAGGCCACGTGGCTCCAAACACGTTTACGAGATCATCCAGGGAGAGAAGAAGGAGAGGCGGGGAGAGGCTGGGCGGGAGGTGAGGGGTGCAGGGGGGGTGGACGGCTCCTGCATCGCCCAGCACTGGCCTCAGCACTGTCTCCGGCCCCAGGGCCCCTGGGGTGCCCGCCTGCCCCTCCACGCGCCCCCCGCTGTCGAGGGATGCTGAGGCTCTTGGCTTCTCGGCCCCCTCGCTCCTCTTCTTTCCCCCCGCCCAGGGAATCAGAGCCGAGAAGAACAGGAGGGGAGGGTAAAGAGACACCGGGCCCCCTCCCTGACCCTGGGCTGGACCGGCCTGACACCTGCTTCCGCTCAGCTCTCTCTCCCTCTCTCTCAGGACTGACCGAGCGGCCAAGGGGCTCCTCTCTCCCTCAAGGTGCAGGGCCTGACAGCCGTGCAGCCACCATGCCGGCCCCGGGCAGCGGCCCCGAGCTGAGGACCTGGTCTGCCCCGCTGAGGAGGCAGATCTCTTGTGAGTGGAGGTGGGGGTCGGCTTAGCGGGGATGCAGGCATGCCCTTCCCAGGCGTCCGTGGCCCGGGTCTGGGAAGCAGGGCGCAGCCTGCGCAGCCCTGCCCAGGGTGCCGGGGCAAGAGCTGCTTCTGAGCTCTGCGGTGGGTGGGTCGGGACCAGGGGCTCCGCAGGCAGCTCTGCCCCCCGAGGTGGGCCTGCTCCTGCCCCCGGCGGCCCCACCCCTGTGACTCCTGCTCTAATGCAAACCTCCCTCTCCCTGCTCGGCCATCAGCTGGGTGGGCCTGGAGGCCTCTCTTAGGGCTCAGCCCCCGTAGCTCCGAGACGGAGGGAACCAGGGGGCTCTGGGGACGTGCCACGGGAAGGGACCTTAGGGAGGGGGTCCAGCCCCTCCTCCTGCATATGGGGAAACCGAGGCCGCCCACTTCCCACAAGGGAACCTGGTGAGCTGTCGGGTGAAGGAAGCCCTGGGAATCCTCTTCACGAGGTGAAGGGTCAAGGCTACAGGGTAAGAGGTAAGGATGGTCTCGAGGGACGTCCCTCGGCCTGACTTCTGCCCTCGCACAGTCGGCCCTGTGGTGCTGCCGCCCCAAAGACACGAGCGGCCTGAATTATTCACCACGCCGAGCAGCTGATCCCGAGGGACCCAGCTCCCCTTTCAACCTCCTTTGGAATCACTCAACACCTCGCAAGACAGGGCTCTGTTTTCTTGCCCCTAGAGCTTCTACGCCAGTCTGAATTTCTTGCGGGGGGGTGGGGGACAGTGACCTGCAGTTATGTTGGTCCTTCTGAGAGGGAGGCTGGACGGGTTGAATGTTTTTCTGGGGAAAGTGAGGTCTGGGGAATTCAGTTGACTTCCAGAAGGCACGGCGGGGGTAGCATGACGGGCTGACCTGGCCGCAGACAGCTCAGAGAGCAAGAGGGTCAGCGGCCCAGCAGGTGACCTCAGGTGGCCGGCAGGGCTTCCAGTTGGTGTCCATGGCCGAGCCTGTGCTCATTTCCCCCCGAGAACAAAGACGCTCAGGTGTCAGCCTGGCAGGTGCCTCTCGGGAGTCCCTGATCCTCCAGGAAGGGGGGGTACAGTCCCACCCTGTTCCTTCAGGGTCTGCCCTTTGGGACACCAGACAGCAGACCCCTACTAGACACAGACTCAGGACCGTCCCCTCCGGGGCCCTGGTCAGGGCAGCTGCTGCCTCTCCAGCTGGAGCCAAGCGGCCGGCACTCCTCGGCTGGGGCCTTTCCTCCCGGCCCGGTGGGACCCTCCCTTCCCCTTCCACGGGGACACCCTGGGGGACAGTCGGGGGCTTTGCGGTCGCTCTTAGAAGGGTGGGCCACGGAACGAGCTGCCCTGCGGGACTGTTCTCTGAGCACCCGTCCCCCTGCAGCCCTGCCACAAGGGCCCTGGGCAAAAGACGGGACCGTGAAAGGAAAGCTGTCAACAGATCTGTCCTGCGGAAACTGGGGACAGGAGCCCAGGCTGAGGGCAAGGCGGCTGTAGAGTGAGAACAGGTGTGCGACTCGCCCCGGGCCCACAGCTTGCGGGGCTCGCGCCCCAGCGTCCTCCACGTGGACGTGGAACTCGGCGTCTCACCCCGCCGCGTCCACGGTGGTCTCTGGGGTGGGGCCCGGGCTCCCTCCTCACCCTGAGTCGCTGGCCCACCTCGGGTGTGGGACTCGCGCAGAGCGGGGAAGTGGTGGCAGGGGTCGTGCGCGCGGCGCGGCCCCTCCCATGCGCGGCCGTCAGCCCCGTGCAGCTCCAGGTGGCGGGGGCGCGGGGCGCGGTGCAGAGGGGAAGGAAGCAGAGCCATTTCCTCTGGACAGAATCCTTCCATGGCAGCGGCCCTGGGAGAGGAATGTGGGGCGGCCCCTCTGACACCCTCATATCCTCTGTCGCGTCAGCGTCTGTGGTGTCGGGGCCGTGCGGGGACCACGGCTGCCCGGCGGTGTCCGTCCGCACGGACGTGCTGCGGGGGGTTAGTTCTGATTTTACGTGGTCGGGAAGCGCTAAGGCACCGCTCGTGGTCGGACCCACGGGGACGGGCGCGAGGCCGCGAGATGGGAATCGGATGGGGGGGGAAGGCGGCGGAAGCTGGCGACCCGCTGTCCTCCCATCCCCCGCCTGTCCCCCAGGGCTCACCTGCTGGATCGCCCTGTGCACGGCGGAGGCCCTCCCCGCCTGCCCCTTGCCCTGCACGTGTGACGGCCACGGCCTGCAGGTGGACTGCAGCGGCCGGGGCCTCGCCGCGCCGCCCCCGGACCTGCCGGCCGCCACCCGCACCCTCCTGCTCCTGAACAACAGGCTGAGCTTCCTGCCCGGCGGGGCCTTCGCCAGCCTGTCGGGCCTGCAGCGGCTGGACCTCTCCAACAACTTCCTGGACGGGCTGCCGCGGACCACCTTCGGGGAGCTGGCCAACCTGACGGAGCTGCGGCTGCGCAATAACAGCCTCCGCGCCCTGGACCCCGAGCTGCTGCGGCCCCTGCCGCGCCTGCGCCACCTCGACCTGTCCCTCAACGGCCTGGCCCGGCTCCCGCCCGGCCTCTTCGACGGGCTCCCCGCCCTGCGGTCCCTGTTCCTGCGCGCCAACCGCCTGCAGAGCCTGGACCGGCGGACCTTCGAGCCCCTGGCCGGCCTGCAGCTGCTGCAGGTGGGGGACAACCCCTGGGAGTGCGACTGCCACCTGCGGGACTTCAAGCACTGGCTAGAGTGGTTCTCCTACCGAGGTGAGCGCGGGTCAGGTCGGGGAGGAGTGGGCCCAGCCCGGCCACCCGCCGGCAGAGGGTTCCGCGGCGCCCTTCTTCCCACCCCGCCGCTCGCAGCCGCCTTTCTCTGCCCTGTCTCCTCAGGCTGACTCTCTGGAACTGGCTCTCACTGCTGTAGGTTTCAGGATGCACTTAAACACACGGTATCATTGTCCTCTGCCCCTAGTCCTCCCGGGGAGGAGGAGGGATAAAACCACCCTGGCTCCTCTGAATAACGCAGCCACCCCTTAAGTACCCACAGTGTCGGGAGGCTGGAATAGAGTTCAAATCCACAAATGCGGTCACATTTTCTCTTTGATGATGATCTCAACTCCTTCTCCCCGGAAGTTCTGTTATCAAAGCTTTTACTAAGAAGCCCAAAGTTCCCCCTTTCGTTGACCCGGGAAAGTTCTAGAATGACCTTTGAAATGATTAAGCGAAATGGACACCGAGGGCAGAGAAGTAAGCCTACTGGCTAAAAGCGCCAGATCTGGGTTTGCCTCGTGGCTCTGCCACTTACTAGCCGTGTGACCCTGAGAGAGTTGACTGACCTCTCTGTGGCTGCAGCCTCGTCTGTGAAATGGGGCAAACAACAATATCTGTCTCAGAAAATCACTGCGCGGATTAGGTAGGTAACGCATGGAAAGCGTCTGGAAAAGGACTCAGCATAAAGTGAGTCCGCAATCAAACTTACTCATTGGTATGTCCACTTGCTGGTGGAAGTCATAATATTAACTGGGCTTAATTAGACACAATTTGGTGTCCAGCACGAAGTAGGGCTCCATGAATATTTGCTGAATGAGTGAATCGATGTGAAGAGAACGCTAATGCTTTTGTCAAGTCTTACTCCTTTTGTTTCATAGTGTGTCCACAGTTGAATTATTTGCATAACATTCTCACGTGTTAGTTAATTAAAAACATTTTACAGACGATAAAGTGCCGTAAAATGTTAGTCACTGTGATAATTTCTCCCGTTTTTGTGAGAGGAGAAATAATAACGCTTGCAGGGTTTCCAGTTTCCAAATATCTTACCGTGTACATGACCTGCTTGAACACTGACCGCAGCCGAGATGGCCTTTCTTACTGACAGCCTAGAGAATGGAGACCCCTGAGCGGTTAGACAGGTAGAGTGATTTGCACAAGGTGGCCCGGCCGGGAGCGGGTCAGCCTCAGGTTTTTGGAGCAGGGAGGTAAGGTGGCTGCATGTCCGCACCCGGCCCCCGCCCGTGCAAAGGCCCTGGACACAGTTCATGGGATGTAAGCCTTGGACAGGGGTCTGGAGAGCCAGACCGATGTGTGATCTGGAGGGGACGCGCTTGCCTCTCCAGTCATCGGGAGCTAAAGGGCACGGAGGGGGAATGTACATTTTAGGAACTTGTCACTAGTAGAGTTATTTTCCGCCACGCGCTCCTCCAAAAAAACCCAGACCAAACCAGAACAAAAAACCTGGGCTCTTTTCCTCAGCACCCGGGAAAGACTGATGTCTGTTGCGCGAGGCGACTGCGGCGATGCGACGGGGCTGCAGGAGCCCAGGCGCTTCCCTGGGGGCCGCGCCTGCGTCTAGATCTCGGGCTGCCGGGAAGAGGCCAAAAGGGGGGGCGTCTGGGCAGCTCCTCCTCCTCTCGCCCCACCCGTGCTCTGCACCCTCCCCGCCCAGGTCGCGGGGTGAGCCTGCGCTGCCCGCGCGCCCTCCTCTGCCCTCGGGGGCCCTCAGGGTGCCCTCCCAAGATGCTGCTGCGCTCACGGGTGCTGTGGCCGGGCTGCTGAGGGGGCCACCACTGTCCTCGAGGAGAGAACTGCTGTCCCTGGGCCCTCCTCTCCCTCTTCCAAGGAGGAGCCTTAGGAACCAAGGTCCCGCCCGCGTAGGGGAGCAGGGCCGAGGCTCTGACTTCTGTCCTTCGTGTGGGAGGGAGGAGTCGCTGGGGAGAACAGAGCCGGGGTCACGGACGGCGCTCAGTGGCGAGGCCGGTTAGGAGAGGCACGGGCTGCTGTCTGGCAGGGCTCCTGGCCCCCCCTTCCCGAGCACCCGGGGGCCAGCGTGAACTCTGGGAGCAGGAGAGGTGGGAACGTTTGCTTCTCTGTCAAACGGGAGCAGGGACACTGTCCATTTTATGAGGCTTCTGCGCGGGTCAAACGCCGCGACACGCGCACCCGCCTCCCTGTCCCTGGGCGCCGTACGCCGGTCCCCCTAACCTCTCCCCTTCCTCTCCTGTCGCTGTGACTCCAGGACTGATAGTGCTGCGCACGGAAACCAGGCCTCCCGGGCCTCCGCGTGGGGACCTGGGGCCGGGGGGAGGGAGTGCCGGCCTCAGGCCCCCTCTTCTCTCTCCCGACGCAGGCGGGCGCCTGGACCAGCTGGCCTGCACCCTGCCCAAGGAGCTGAGGGGGAAGGACATGCGCGTGGTCCCCATGGAGATGTTCGACTACTGCTCCCAGCTGGAGGACCAGAACAGCTCAGCCGGGCTGGAGGTCCCCGGGCCGCCCTGCACCAAGGCCAGCCCGGAGCCTCCCAAGCCCAAGCCGGGCCCCGAGCCCGAGCCCGAGCCCGGCGCCGCCTGCCCCCAGAAGCAGAGGCCGCGGCCCGCGAGCGTGCGGCGGGCCATGGGCACCGTGATCATCGCGGGGGTGCTCTGCGGTGTGGTCTGCATCATGATGGTGGTGGCCGCCGCCTACGGCTGCATCTACGCCTCCCTCATGGCCAAGTACCATCGGGAGCTCAAGAAGCGCCAGCCCCTGATGGGGGACCCGGAGGGCGAACGCGAGGACCAGAAGCAGGTCTCCTCTGTGGCCTGAGAGCCCAGGGAGGGGCCGGGGGGCACGCCAGCCCCTCCTCTCCCGTCCCCTTTCCACCTTCCTCCCAGCCCGCCAGCTAACGGGCCCGTGCCTCCACGGGCTCCGGGGCGTCCGGAAGATATCAGCGCGCGGACGCTCCTCTCCGGACCACCAGCGCTCTGGACCACGGGCAGAGGAGATGTGTGTGCGAGCCAAGGCTCCTGGACCCAGCGCCCCCGTGCCCCTGCGGCTCCCGGCACAGTCACAGCCGGTGACGCCCCCCGCCTCCGGCTCGACCCACCTGATCTGCATCCGGGGATGCGGGGCCGGTTCCCGCGACTCTCTTCTAAGCCAGGGAGATGTTGGGCCCAGCTTCCGACGGCTGGTACCACTGTGCATTCAGACCAGCCCAGCCATCTGGACCAGCACTTGGCAACCCAGCACCACGCCCTCGCCCAAGCCACCTGTCCCTGCATCACCAACCACCCAGCTCCGGGTCACTAGTCATTCTCTCTCAAGCTCGGCGTCACACACACAGTCACGTGGGGACAGAGGTCGCGGGACCTCGGGGAGCGGAGCCAGGCGGCCCCCGTGCTCTCAGCCCTGGGGCCAGACAACCTCCTGCTTGCTTATGCAACCTCCTGCAGCGGATGGGGAGACACCCAAACCCACAGCACGAGGATTCCTTCCAGATCCTCTCGAGAGGCCAAGGTGGTGCTGCCAGATGAGACTGCCCGTCACCATGGTAACCCGCTCACACGGCTCCTGCGGGGATTTCCAGGGACGCCTGCCCAGAGGCCTGGAAGCTGCAGCGTGTGTGGATGGTGGCCTCCCGAGAGCCCGGCCACGCACCACCGGACTCATCCTCAGCGCGCCGAAGTACGTCCCTGCCAGAGGCCCCGTGGGGGCCCGCACCCCCCCACAGCCTGCGGCCCGAGAACCGCTGTGGCTCTGCACCCCCCGCTGCCACGCCCGCCCTCGGCATCTCTGGGCCCGCGACCCCCAGGGCGGGGGCTGCCTCGTCCCCTGTCACCCTCCTGCCAGCAAATGCCAAACAGACCCCGGGAGCGGGGAAAGGACCCCCCCCCCGCTCTGCTCAGAGGTCGCAGTAATGGCGTCCTTTTCCCAGCGTTCCGTCAGCTCAGTCTGGCTTCCCGGAGCCCTCGCGGCACCCGCGCTGGGGCCCACACCAGAGCAAGGGCCCAGCGGCCCAGCTGCTCGTTACCTGTAACCCCCCCAAAGGGACAGAGGCTGGGGGTGGGCGTGGGAGGGGCAGTGCAGGGTGGGGTTCACCGGCCCCCCTTCCGAGGCCCGCGCTCCTGGGGGGTGCGATCCTGGCGAGTCCCGGGCCTCCCTCCGCAGGACCTCGGCCTCCCCGCCGCTTGCGGAGGCCCGGCTGCCAGCAGGCCGGCTTCTGGCTCGGCCTCGGCCGGGGGTCCAGGGAGGGGCTCGGGGGAGGCCGTCAGAACACGGTTCTGAGGCGCGACGGGGACGGAGGGGGCCGGGTGCGGGCTGCCCACCGGGCCGGCCCGCAGTCTTCCTTCTTTTGGGGCGCCAGCCGACACCAGACCTGGGGGTTTTCTAGGGGAGTCAGGGGAGGCTGGACGTTGTCAGTGGTGGTGTCTTCAGGCTAAGACAGAAGATTTTTAAAGGCAAAATTATATTTCTGGCTTGTTTCAGATGAGCAATAAAGCCTGTATTTTCCTATGCGCTTCCTGGTTTCCTTGCGCGGGAGGGGACGCAGGAGCCAGGAGCGGGGGGTGGCCCCTGACCCCTGACCCCCCCCGGATGGGCGCACAGGGTGTCCCCGGGCCCCTAGGGAGGACGGCAGCTCCCGCCCGAGGCCCGGCCGTGGGGCGCCCCCGGGAGGGCGGCGGGGGAGCGCGGAGCCCCCTCCGAGCCAGGCTGCCCCGCGGTCAAGGGCGGCCGGCCACGGGGGGGGGGGGGGCGGGGGGGCGCGCCTTGGCCCTGGGGGCCCTCCCGCTGCCTGCCGGGCGGGGCGCCAGCCGGGAGCAGTTTAGGGGACTAGGTTTCACCAGCCTCGCAGGGGTGTCGCTGGGTTTGCAGGACGAGCCCCGCTTAACGTCCCGTGCTGTTGAGGCTGACGTACAGACGGCCCCCCCTCAGGGCTCCGCAGGCGCCGGATCGGGATTGAGGACTGGAGGGCTGGGCCGGGGGCCGGGGGAGGAGTGAGCGGACGGCAAGGCCTCCGGCTGTTCGCCCACCTGGGGCCCGCGTGGCCCACCCCGCCTGACTGGCCGGGCCCGGGCTTCACGGGTCACGGTCTTCAGACCAAGACGGGATTCTCTCCTAGCCAGGAGCCCTCCCCTGGCTGACACCCCAGCGAGCCAGGAGCTAACCCCGGGGGAGAAGGGAGCCCGCAGGTCCCTGTTCCAGGAGTTCGGCTGGACCCGTTCCTGGGTGGGGGTAACTGGGGAGAAGCGCCCTCCCGCAGCCCTGACTGGTACGGCAGAGCTGGGAGACCAGGCCCCACGGGGGCAGAGGACCGCCCGCGCAGCCCGCCCAGGTGTGGGTAACGCGCAGAGGCGCCGCTGTGAGCGCGCCCGGCGGTCTGAAGGCCGGGCCGTGCGCACGCAGGCGGAACTCCGAGGAGAGGAGCCGGCAGGCAGCTCCAGACAGCAGGCCCTCTGCCCAGAGGCCGCTGGGCTGGGGAAGCACACCTGCAGGTTATGGCACCGCCACGACACTTGGCAATGTTTCCCGAGCGGGGCCTGGACGGCACAGAGACTTGAAAGCGGATCCTGATCAAAACAGTAGATTCCTAGAAATTTTGCTTGAACGGTTGAGAAATACCTGCTTAGAGGTTAAACGACGCCCCCTCTTTCATCTGCCTGTCCCCCTAGCTGCCCTTCCTCCTCCTCCCCAGCCCAGGGCACAAACATCGAACGTGCAGCCTGTCCGTCGCAGAACACACGAGGAAAGGAACTGCCAGCGCAGCACACACACGCTAGCTGCTCCGGGGCCAGGGAGGCCGAGCCACAGGCTAGGAAGAGGGAATTACAAAAGGAGACTGGAAAAAAAATAACTGAAGCATAAAGGTCTCCAGTGCCTCATCCCTGTCCTATCACATCCGTGCCCCCCGAGCGTCAGAGCGATGGTCTGCAGTGAGTTAAACCAGAGGCACCCGGACACGGTTTCCATGGCAACCCCTCCTGGCTCTAATGCGGCGCTGAGTTAAAAATGATGTCAGATAATTGCAGAGCGCGGGGGAGCGCAGCCAGCAGGCTGACCCCGCGAGCCTTCTGTCTGCTGGGCTTTCGCGCGTGCGGGAGCTGAGGAGGCCACGTCATGGAGGGAGCAGGGGCTACGGGACAGTCTGGAGGGTCTGGGATTAGCAGGCCAGGCGAAGGACAGAGAGGCGGCTGGGAAGGCACGGGTCCCTCCAAAGCGCCCGGCGGCGCAGCCTCAGGACCCCTGTGACACACGTGTCTCCAAACGAGGCTCCGAGCAACCAGAGCAAGCCCTTCCCTCCCTCCTCCATCCCAGCGTGGACGGCCGTGCCCTTGCCGGGGCGGGCGGACAAAGGGGCCGCCTGCCTGCTGGGCCGCTCCTCCCTGCCCTCTGCCCTGCACTCAGCCTGGGGGAGAAGACACGAGGGGCCTGCTCGCCTGCCCCTGGCAGCTGTGGGGTCCCCCACGACGCAGGCGCCCGACCCCAGTGCCCCGGATGGCTGAGAGCCGTGAGGACCTCACAGCTTCTCAGAACACGGCGGGGCCTGAGACGCGGGGGCCGAGGGCAGGATCCTCAGGGCTCTCAGACGAGTGGGCAGGGGTGCCCAGGCCCTTCTTAGGCTCCACAAAGCTACGAAGCCGGGGCAGCTCGTGAGGCTCCCCGGGGTCTCTCATGGCTTCTGTGGCCAATTGCAGCAAAGGCTCGTGATCCTGGGCCTTCGAGAGAGGCGATCTGAGCTTAAATTCTAGCGTCATTGACTATTAGCTGTGGGACTTTGGGCAAATAACGTTTCTGGGCCTCAGTCTCCTCATCTGTAAAATGGGGCCAAACCAGGTCACCCACCCCCCGGGCTGGATGAGAACGTGCACGGGAGCACTGGACTCACGGACGGGCTCGGACTTTAGGGTCTGAGTCACAAGCCCACTCCTCCCCTCAGTGGGCAGTGGAGGCGGAAGCGACACGAAGAGGGTGGGAAGGAGGTCTGGGCGGTCTCTGTCCCGTGTGACCTTGAGCAGATCTCTCAACCTCTCTGGGCTTCAGTTTACTGCATGAATTCTGTCAGATCTAAGGCCTCACAGCTGTATAAACAAAACGGCTCAGGAAGACTCCGCCTCCCCTCAGCCCCACATTTCATCTGGGAAAACATACAGACCGTGGCCCCCGCAAACCACGCGCGGGGCCGCCCCCATCGCTTGTGCCTCGTTCTCGACTCGGACTCACAACTGCCCGGCCGCAGCGCCCAGGGGCAGCTCCTACCTGCAGCGATGGCTGTCCTGTTGTCCATGGTCACGGCTACGGCTGTGCTCACGGTCACCACCGTCGGCTTGCCTGTATTTTCTGGGGGGAAAATTGTCCAGTCACTTTCTCTGCGTCTGAGGAGGAGCCGGGGTGGCGGCGTGGGCTGGGAAGCCCAGTAAACGGCAGGCTAGGGCGTTCCCTGAGCGAGCGAGGGGCCGCCCGGGAGGCTGCCTGCTACCACCACCTCGGGTCTTCGTGGAGCGCCTCGCGCTTGCCTCCTATGTGCCGGGTGCCGCCCACCTCTCCGTGCAGCTCCGAAGCTGCCAGGTCAGTGCGTGGTGGCCCCTGGCCGCCTGGACAGCGCCGCACCGTCAGGTCCCTGACGCTGCGGGTCTGCTCTGTCTCAGGGCGGCAAAGCTGTCTGCATGCGGCTGCCCCACTAGAGCTCGGGGACCCCGCGGGGACCCCCCCAGCAGACTCGCGTGGCATCAAGGGGCCCTTTCGAGCCGGGGACGGGCTGCGCTCCCGGACGCAGCGCTGGCTGACCCTGCGTTGTCCTTCATCAGTTACATGAGTCAAGGTGACAATGACAGCCCCTTCGGGAAGCCAGACGCCAGGGCTGCGATGGGCACAGAAGGCTTGCTGGCATCTGACACGTCCGAGGTGCCCCGTGAATCCTGGGGGCCTGCATGCCACTGCCCGGCTGGTCGCTGCACGTCTGGGACACAGCCAGGCTCCGGGACCTGCCTGGAGGTACCTCCCCCCCTCTTCGGAGAGCCAGGCCGCCAGGCGCACAATTCAGGTGGCAGCTTCAGCTCTGCACCAGCACAGAGCTTTCTGGCTCTGAGAGGCGCGGACGAGCACGTGCCCGCGGCTTCTGGATTTTACAGCCCTGGACAAGGCACTCTTGTCGACGGATCAAGTGCGTCACTAAAAACCCCGAGAGAGGGGCACGGTTCTACCACGTGCTCGCTTGTTAGAATGCCTTTACATCAAACGCTGCTTGAAACCAACAGGTCGTGAGACTCTTAACAGTGTCAGTCGTGGTGAAACTTACATCCACCACTGGTTTCTCGTATCTGCTGTTTTGCCAGGATTACATCCCACCTCGCTGGAACCACGTATCTCACAGAAATCAGAAATTACTCTGATTCTAGGAACCGACACGATATAAGGTCGTCCTTGGCTCTAGGAATCGGCCATGACGAAGACACGAGAGACCACAATAGCCGCAGAAGCTGGCTTCCCCGCCTTGCTTCTAGAAATATCCGGACGATCCTGATGGGACGACCCCCGCACCGCTCCCGGCCGCAAGCTGCTTTCAGGACGGACCCGCTGTGCGTGCTCCACGGGCTCGGAGGAGACACCCAAGCGAAGGTGTGGGGCGCTGATGATGCAGTCTCTGGGGATCTCGGGGACCTCAGGGCCTGGGTCACCGGGCACCCGGGTGAATGAGCCAGCTGCCAGGTGGTAGGCGGGCAGGCCCAGGGGCTGGCCCAGGAAGCAGGGCTTTGGATGCAGGGGCACCAGGCCTGAGCCGCCGGGGCTTCGCCGGGACTCTGCTCTGTGCTGGCAGGTTTCTCGGCACCGACTGCAAAAGGCAGCTCCGCGTGGGCAGAGCTCGCCCACCGGGCCCAGGCGGAGGGCTGCAGTCAGCCTGGGCGGGCGGGGGCGGGCGGGGGCGGGGGCGGGGCCCTCCCCTCCCCCTGCAGCCGTCCCTCCACCTCCTCAGGGGTGCCCCCCATTACAATAGTCGGTTTCTCCCTTTGGGGGAGGATGGGAGGGTGCAGGGTCCCCCCGCCTGGTGGGCCCCAGCCGCCCCTCCTCATCTCGCTCTCTCCTCTCGCCCACCACCCTCCTGCCCCTGCCCCAGAGAGCTCCCCGGCAGCCAGCAGGCTCACCCGGTGACACCGTGGGCAGGGGGGAGCCCGTCACCGTCGGGGAGGGCAGGGCCTCACCCCAGACCCCCCGGGACCCCGTGGGGCCCTCCTGTTGCGGGTGGCGCCAGAAGGGGGAGCTGCCTCTGTGGCTCGGGGGCCAGTGCGGGAAGGGGCCCCTCGCGGCGCGCCCCAGCACCCCCTCCCGCCTTACACACAGTGAAGTGCGGAGAGAGCCCCCGGCAGCTCAGCTCGGGGGGGCTCCCATCGGGCGGCTTGAGGGTGGTTTTGGTGGCGGCGGTGGCAGGAGGCTATTGGCGGGCGGGCGGCCTGGAGGCAGGACAAGCCTTCCCCCCAAGTCGGCTCCTGGCCGCCCTCTTCCCCACGTCTCCGCTCCTCACCCCCGACCTCGGCTCGCTCGGCCGGGACGAGGAGGATACTTGCAGGCCCCTCCCCCCACGGTGCTGAGGTCAGGACCCCCAGACGTGACTCTTGGACGCTCTCTGGGCCGTGGTCACTTCAAGCGCGAATTGAGAGGGTGAGGCTTTGCGGCTCCAAGGTCCTTTCTGTCCTAAACGTTGTGCGGCTTTCTTGGCGCTCTGTTAAAGCCACTTACCGTTTCCCGTTCGGCTTATTTCTCAGAGTGGGGGCCGGGCTGGGAGCTGGGGGCCCCAGCTCTGAGCCCCCCTGGCCCTTGGACTAGCAGGCCTGTGCTGGCTGGGTGCCTGAGGCCCAGTCAGCCATCACCTCACGCCCTGTAGCCCCCAGAGGCCCGGCGGCCGGGAGGCGCCCCGTTATTACCAGGCGCTGCCGGGGAGCAGGCCAGGGCTCAGCCGCCCTCCTGGGATATAGTCTCTTCCAGACAGTACAGCAGCCCCCCACGGAATAAAGTCTGCTCCTTTCATGGTTTGAGCGACCTCAGGAACACTCAGATGTCTGGAAATACAAGAGTCTCCGGAGACCGACTGTCCCAATGTCCTCCTAGGCGGAATTTGGGCCAGAGTCCAGCTCTTCCTGACTTTCGGGTCAAACCCCTTTCCTTTGTTAGGGTTGAACTTTTAAACTGCCTCGTCGATTGCGGGCCAGGGAATGAAATGATCCACCCAGGGCGCAGGTGGAGGCCAGCGGGGCGAGGGGACGCCGAGGTCTTGGACGTTCGGTCCTGTATCTCGCTGCGGTACCGGAGGAGGGACGCCCTGGCCCCCCGCCCTGGAGTTGGGGTGCAGATTACCTGGTCCCCCTGCCGAGTACAGGTTGAAGACCATGCTGCCCGGAGGCCGCTCGGCGGCCTGGCGGTACCACAGAGGGAAGTGGTCCAGGGTGAACATGCTGGCCTCGTCCGCCGGCGTCAGGAACCTCCTGCAAGGAGAAGGGTCTGGCACCTCCCCCAGGTCCGGGAGCACGGTCTTCCCTATCTCCTCGTTCCTACGAGGCCATCTTGGCTGGGCCAGGGGAGCGGCTCCCCTCTGCCTTGGTGGGGTTGCAGAAGAAAAGATTAGCCCCCGAATGGGTGCTGCCCCAGAGGACGCTCCCCAGAAATCCCCGCCTTTTCCAGGATCAGATGCTGGTGCATGTGAGGGCACATCGTAGGAAGAGTGGAGGGCCTGTGTGATGAAAGAGCCTTTCCACCTCTCTGTACACTCCTTGCCTGCAGGGTTCATTTCTTTGGGGGTACAGTCTAATTTTTCTCTGTCAAGCTGATTAGCACGTCTGCAGGAGGGAACTGTATAGTCATAGAGGGTCATAAATTCCCCCAAACGGTTACTGCAACAGCTACCGCCACAGGCAGTAGAGTCTTCTTTGGGGGCAGCTCTACCTTTTGCTAATTATGGTTTTGCGCTGCCGGGCTCAGCCCGCCGACAGAAGGGAGTGTGGCCCAGCAGACTGGGAGGGAAGCAGGGAGAATCTGGTAGAGGGATTACAAGAGTGACTGTGGACACCCTGCAGGTGGAAAACTGAGGTCTGATTCTGGGCGTGCTCGGCTCAGGGCTCTCAGAAGCCCAGCTGCGTGGCTGCACCGTCCTGGGCTGCAGTGACGCCAGGGCCCAGGCAAGGGGAGCCCCCTGGAGGTGTGCAGTGCACGCGCGGCCGTTCGTGGGGCTGGTTCATGACTCGGGAGGGCCTGTCTGTACCGACTTCCCTCCTCCGCTCTTGGAAGCCTTTTGGAGAGGGCGCGGGGGTATCCGAGACCCTCCCCTCACACTGCCCGGTTGGTCCCCGGGCCAACCTGGGCCACAGGAAGATGTGGATGGGCGTTTTTCCTACTGGGGGAGGAAGTTTAAGGGGACGAGGGTGATGAGCTTGGGGAGGAAAGTTCCCAGGTGGCTCGAGGCCTTCGGGCGAGCCTGCAGTTCTCCCGCTGGCTCTGGTCCACCTGGGTCACCTGCCGTGCCTCTAACCGGCGGAGGAAGGGCTGGCCAGGCAGGGTGCTTCCTGGGTTTCCACCTCTCAGCGAGGGAGTGGGGAGGGGGAGGGCCTCTTAATGCCTCTTCCTAGAAGCCTCTGCTTCCTGGAAATGGCGAGTCTGTCTTGGAGTCCGTGAGGAAGACCCCCGGATGGCGCCCTCCTGGGGCCGTGGGTGGGCGGGAGGCGAGGACGCTGGGGTCAGGTCTGCGCAGGAGACCTCTTGGCTGTTCCCCCAGGTGTCCGGCGGGCCCACCTACTTGAGTCTCGTGGTCTGCAGAGTGGCAGGCGGCTTCGCTCCCCTACCCCCAGCATGCTCCCCCGGGCACCCCCTTTGCTGCAGTGCCGGGTGGGACGCCCCGGCGGGCTGGTCCCGGGTGGCTGTGCTGGGGGCGGGGCTTCTCAGCCTCAGCACCGCTGATGTTTCGGGCCCGGCAACCGCTGGGGGCCGGCCGGTGCACCGCGGGCTATGCAGCAGCCCCCCGGGCCTCTCCCCACTGGATGCCAGCAGCAACCCCCTGCCCTCCCCAGTGGCGACGTCCAGAACTGTCTCCAGGGTGGGGGGGCAGAGTCACCCCCATCCGAGCATTTCGGGCTTGGGGGAGGGCAAAGTCGTCGGCAAAGGACGGGCGCGGCCGTAAGACTCAGCCCGTCGCTCAGAGGTCTGTCCCGGCGGGAAGCCCGCGTCTGGTCCCCCTCTTGGGAGGGAACGGGGGTGAGCCCAGGACGGGAGCAAGCCCGGCTGGAAGGGGCGCTCCTCCGGCTGTCCCGGTCCGTAAACCCGAGCCCTTCCTCCCCCCGTACCCTTGGAGTCCAGCACAGGTCTGCCCGCAAGCCACGGGGGCACCCCAGGGACCCCGCTCCCTGGCCCCCGGCAGGACTCACTTGTCAGAGAGCTTCTCGGAGCCCACGAACAGGCTGCTTCTGACGAGGCCGGCCCGGGTGCCCAGAAAGGCCATGTCCACCGCACGCTTGGACTCACTGCGGGCAGACAGGGCACAAGTCATCATCGCGGGCCCGGGGAGGAGAGCCGGGGGGACCGGGAGGGCCTGCAGGCCTCTCCCAGCGCCGGGGCCCCCCACGGCGGTGGGTGGGGGCAGGTGGTTGGTCTCTCGCGGGGATGCTGCATGCTGGCCGTCCGCCGTGAGCACCCCTGGGCCGCACCTGCCCTCGATCGTGGGTCCCCTGGGCCTCCGCCCCTCCGCGTGCACGCAGCTGAGCGGGGAGTTAGCTCTGGAAGACAGAAGGACCCCAGGAAGAGGGATTTTGTCCCGGGACCTACGGAAAGTGACTCCTTGTGACCCGCACACACTTAGTACCTCGCCATGTGAAGCCCTTTTCAAATGTCTGCCTTATTCCTGAGATGGGGAAGGAGAAGACTGTCCACACCCACCCACCAAGAGGAGTCTGGGCAGACCTCACGCCTTTGCCAACAAGACTTGGGCGAGCCCGCGGGCTGGAGGGCGCCGACCCTTCGCCCGGTCCCGCAGCGGCTCTCTGAGGACCATGCCCCACCCCCCGGCACGGTCACCTTTTTTGAAATTTCAACCTTACTGAGGTATAACGGACATAAAGCTGTAAGATAGTTGAAGCGTGCATTATGGTGATTTGACGTAGGTACACACCGTGAGAGGATTCCCTCCATCGCGGGCGCGCGTGTGCGCACACGGCGCGCGCGTGTGAACATTTAAGTTCTACTCCCTCAGCTAGTCTCAGTTACACAATCCAGTGTTGCAGCTAGAAGCGCCACCCTCAGGCCTTACTCATTTTACAGCTGGAAGTCCGTGCCCTTCACCAGCCTCTCCCCGTGTATCCCACCGCCAGCCCCCAGCAACCGTTTTTCTCCCCCATGTTTCTATGGGTTACACTTTTTTTTTAGACCTCACGTGTAAGTGATACCGCACAGCATTCATCTTTTTCTGTCTGACTTGTTTCACTTAATATAACGCCCTCTAGGTTCATCCATGTTGTTGCAAATGGTAGGATTTTCTTCTTTTTAAAGGCTGAGTAATATTCCATTGAATATACACACCACACCTTCTTTATCCATTCATCCATCGGCGGACACTTGGGTTGTTTCCATGTCTTGGCTACGGTGAATAAGGCTGCAGTGAACAGGAGGGTGCAGATATCTCTTCAATAGTCTGCTTTTGTTTTCTTTGGATAAACACCCAGAAGAGGGATTGCTGGGTCCTGTGATAGTTCTATTTTTAATTTTTTGAGGAACCTCCCTACTGTTTTCCATAGGGTCAAAATCAGTTTACGTTCCCACCGACAGTGCACAAGTGTTCCCCTTTCTCCACATCCTCGCCAACACTTGTCATTGCTTGTCTTTTTGATAATAGTCATTCCAACAGGTATGAGGTGACATTTCACTGTTTTGTTTTGTTTTTTATTTTTGGCTGTGTTGGGTCTTCGTTGCTGCATGCGGCGTTTCTCTAGTTGTGGCGAGCAGGGGCTACTCTTTGTTGTGGTGCATGGGCTTCTCTTGCGGAGGAGCACGGGCTCTAGGCATGCGGGCTTCAGTAGTTGTGGCACGAGGGCTCAGTAGTTGTGGCTCACGGGCTCTAGAGCGCAGGCTCAGTAGTTGTGGCGCATGGGCTTAGCTGCTCCACGGCATGTGGGATCTTCCCGGACCAGGGCTCGAACCTGTGTCCCCTGCATTGGTTCCCCTTTCTCCACATCCTCACCAACACTTGTCATTGCTTGTCTTTTTGATAATAGTCATTCCAACAGGTATAAGGTGACATTTCACCGTTTTGTTTTGTTTTTTATTTTTGGCTGTGTTGGGTCTTCATTGCTGCACGCGGGGTTTCTCTAGTTGTGGCGAGCAGGGGCTACTCTTTGTTGAGGTGCACGGGCTTCTCTTGCTGAGGAGCACGGGCTCTAGGCATGCGGGCTTCAGTAGTTGTGGCACGAGGGCTCAGTAGTTGTGGCTCACGGGCTCTAGAGCGCAGGCTCAGTAGTTGTGGCGCATGGGCTTAGCTGCTCCACGGCATGTGGGATCTTCCCGGACCAGGGCTCGAACCTGTGTCCCCTGCATTGGGAGGCGCATTCTGAACCACTGTGCCACCAGGGAAGCCCCCTTGGTTTCTTCTTTATTCTATTTATACTTGACTAAAGAAAAACTTCTCCTCAATATCTGTTTATCCTGAGGCATAATTTGTAAGAAGAGGCAGGATAAAGAATTGTGTCTCTGTCTCTTCACCAGTTTGTACAAGTATGAATTGGTTTCCTAACATCTTCCAAAGATGACCAAGAAGATTTTTCCTTCAGTATTACTTTGAACACAGGATTTTAGCACGTTTAATGTGCTCTCACCCGCTGCTGTTGTTACCAGCGGTGCTGCTCTGACTGCCTCTCGTCTGGCCGGTGACAGCCCCTTCAGTGCAGCTCTGACGTCCTGCTGGCAAAACCTCCTTAGTCTTTGGTGACTTGCTCCTGGGATGACAAGGTGCCCCCAGCTCATTCTGTCCACCCCTTGCCCCTGACCTGGAATCAGACACTTCTCCAGGGATCACTGACTCATTTCAATGAGAACTTCTTAACGTGGACATTGGGAGTCCACAAGCTGGGTCTGGGGTGCTCACCGAGGTTGGTCCTTTCAGTGGACGAGGATCCCCTCTTTGTTTCTTTCAGGGAAAATACATGAGTTCATTGATATTTCCAACTCATACTTAGGGTCCCATCTAAACTTCTTTGATTTAAAAAATTTGCACCTCTTTTCTCGTGTGTTGAAAATCTTGTTCCTAATGACATTAACGATACTCTGTGCTCTGTCTATCCATGTAGTTTGAGAATAACAGTGCCAATAAATATCGTTTCTAGAAATGTGCCTATTGAACACAGTTTTTAAGATTTTATTTGTTTAGTGTTTACAGTTCTGTGTTTCCAAGTCCCTTGAAAGAAGTCCCTGATGTGTGGTTATTGCACGAGCTTGATACACAACCAGGTTTATTTGTTTCATCTGCTTTGAGATTTTTAGAGCTTATTTCTTAAAATTTAATTTTGTTTTATAATGATATAAAGCATTTACATGGTTCCAAAGTCAAATATGCAAAATAAGGCATATTCAGAAGTCTGTTTCTGTCTCCATATCCCTCTGTTCCTTCACTCTCCCTACAAGTGACCTTTTTTGTTTACTTGTTTATTTTTCCACTAAAATATGTAGATATATATGCACATACGTACATATGTTTATATACGTGTAAATAACAATGAAGATATATTTGCATTTTCTCTTTTAGATAAACAGCAGGGTATTATTATACACAGTTTGCTCCATGGCTGAGACCTTGCATGGCAATATATATAGTTCTCAGTTTTCAAGGCTACACAGTATTCCATCAGGTGGAGCCACCAGGGTTTATTTAACTAGGCTCCTACTGATGGACATTTAGGTTATTTCCAATCTTTTACCGTTACAAACAGTGCTGTAACGAATAGCTCACGTGTATGTCTTTGGGATTCATTCCCAGCAGCGGGATCGTTGGCCAGAGTGTAAATGCGTATGTCACTTTGGTAGACACTGTCAGATTCCCCTGCACAGGCTTTGAAACATTTTGCATTCCCACCAACAGAGCACAGGAGTGTCTGATTCCCCAGTCTCGTCACAACGCCCGTCAACAAACGTAAATCGTTGTCAGTCTAAATGACAAGGGCAACCTCAGTCCACCTTCAATTTGCAAAATCCTTTTATTATGAGCTGGATTGAGCACTTTTTCATAAAACTGAGGACTAGCTGCATGAAGTCTCTGAACTGTCTCTTGGTCATTTTCCCCGTAAGTGGTTGGTCTTTCACTTCTCTATTGTTGAAGTTACCTATCACGAATATATAATATAGGCGCAGTCACTTTTTCTTTGTTTTTTTAAGTTGCCAACATTTTTCCAGTTTGTCCTTTCTCTTTTCCCCTTGCTCGTGTTTGTATATATTTTTTTTTTGCCAAATAAACATTTTATGTTGTTAAATTTATCAGTCATTCCGTTATTGCTCTGAATTCTGAGCCATCGTTGGGAAAGCTTTCCCCACTCCTAGATTGTAGAGCAACTGGCTCATGTTTTCTTCTAGCGCTTATATGGTTTCATTTTCTGCATTTAAATCTCTGAGTCATTTGGACTTTATCCAGGTATACGGTGTGAGGAAAGAATACAGCGTTATCGCTCTGCAGATGGCTCTCAAACCGGTTAGTATTACATAGTCCATCTTTCCCTCCCTGGTCTGACACGATGCCCTTGTCATACACTAAGTTTCCACATTCATTTAGATGAATTTGTGGATTTTCTTTTCCATTCCCTTGGTCTGCCCTTCTATTCCTGTGTCAAAACCACACTTTATAAATTGCAGAGGTTCTGTAACGTTTTACTATCTTGTGGGACCAGCCTTCCTTTGTTGCCTTTCTTCTTCAGCATTTTCCTGGCTATTCTTGCCTGTTCTTCGGAATGAACTTCATACTGCCTAGGTTTTCTTCTAGGAGTTTTATGATTTCAGGTCTTACATTAAAGTCTTTAATCCATTTAGGCTGATTTTTGTGTATGGTGTGAGACAGTGGTCTAGCTTCTTTTCTTTCTTTCTTTTTTTTTTTTGCTTATGGCTGTCCAGTTTTCCTGACACCATTTGTTAAAGAGACTATCCTTTCTCCAGTGTATATTCTTTGCTCCTTTGTCAAACAGTAGCTGTCCACATATGTGTGGGTTTATTTCTCTGCTCTCAGTTCTGTTCCATTGATCTATGTCTCTGTTTTTCTGCCAGTACCATGCTGTTTCGATGACCCCAGGTCATCTTTCCTGAAATATTCTTTCCCTGGTCAAGAATATGTGTTCCTCAATGTTTCCCAACATTAAAAAAAAACCAGCTAATTTCTGAACTTGGAAAGATAAAGATTGTGTCTTCTACCCAAACCTAGTGAACCAGCCCCCACTGTAGAAGGCAGGACAGTACAGGGGCCAAGAGTCTGGACCCTGGAAACAGGCTGCCTGGTTTTGACTCCAGCTTGGCCACTTATGAGGCAGATGACCTTGGGCAAATTACTTATCTCATGCTGCCTTGGTTTCCTCATCTGTAAAGTGGGGATAATGACAGGACCTATATTGTAGGGTTGTGGTGAGGCTCAAAAGGCTTAATGTACACTAAGTACTTGGAACAGTGCCTGGCTCTCTGTATTCTTCTTCATTCTTTAGTTTTATTTAATTTTGAAGAGATAATACAGTCACATGGCTCAAACTGGTATCAAAAAGTTATATAGTGAAAAGTGTCCCTCCGTCCCTGTTTCAGTTACCCATTCTTCTAACCAGAAGCAACCAGTGAGAACTGTTTCCTATATAGCCTTCCATAGATATTTTATACATACACACCCCTCTGTATTATGTTTTTCCCCCTTTAATAGAAATGGTAGCGTACCACCAGGCACTGTTCTGCATCCTGCTTTTTAAACAGGTGTTTGTTCCTATGAGATTCTGTCGGTGTTTTCACGAGGACAGCACTAGGAGAGGTCTGACGTCATCCTGACGTCGAAGTTGACTCTTACTGTTCAGGAACAGGTGTGGCCCCTGCATCCTTCACCTCATTAGTACCTTACACCCTCCTGGCACTCACGTGCACACGCGTGCTCACACGTGCACGTCCATTCCTCTCTTCTTTCTACCTTCCTGCTAAACACCAGAGCCCCAGGTAAAGGAGAGCAGAGGGGAGAGAGGAAACCCTCGGGGCTAGGGCTCACGTTTGTAGCGCATGGGGCCTCGACCTTCCCTGCTGGAAACGAGGCCCCGTCGTCTTGAACCGCTCTCTCCGGGCCCCTTGGCTGATGGGCTCTCACAGCCGGAGCCCGGCCCCAAGGGAGGGGTTCTGGGAACTGGGCCACGGGGTGTGGGCTGGGTGGTCCCTGGGAGGGGAGGGGGCAGCAGCAGGGGCCTCGTGGAAGCTTTGCCGAGTCCCTGCTGTCCCGGGGCTGTCAATCCCACACCTTCCCATCCTCCTCTCAGGACAAAGGACACAGCGGGAGGCCCCGCCTCAGCCCAGGGACCCCAGGGGCGGGACCCTCAGCCCCACCCGGACGTACTCGGAGGCGTTGAGGGACAGTGCCGTCCAGTGCGCCTCCATGGGGGCCGTCACCACCGCGTCAAACAGCAGCTCCTGCAGCAGTTCCTCGTCGCCTGGGGCAAAATACGGAGACCACCCTCTTACCGCCCCCGTGGTCGGGAGCTCAGCTCACCCCCACCCAGGGGCCCTGAACTTCGGGCACGAGACGAGCTTCGAGCCGGAGGAGGTCAGCTCAGGGGGCCAGGAGGCCGCGTCCTCAGCCTCCAGCGTGTGGGCAGAAGCAAGGGACTGCCGGGCCTTTGCAGCTCCTGGGAGGCTCACCCGCCCGCCGCCAGCCGCCCTCCCCTCCCCTCCCTCTCGCCGTCGGGCTCCGTCGTGCCCACGCCTCCCCCAGCGCCTAAACCTGCCTCGGGGCCTGTGCACACCGTGGTCCGGATGCTCCCGCCCCCTACTCGCGTGGACGGCCCCTTCTCTTCCCCCCGCCTCTCTAACACGATTCTTCAGATTCTTCACGTTCAGGGCGGTGAGGTCCACCCAGCCCACACCCGACCGATGGCGTGCGGTCTGGGCATTTACACTTGCAGCGAGACGGGCAGCCCTCACCTCCACAGCACAACGTTTTCATGACCCCCGAGGAGATCCACTCGGTGGCTCCTTTCTGTCCTCAGCTGCAGTGACGCCTCCTGACGAGCGGCCCCCGACCACGGTTAGAGCGGCCCCCTCTCCCCCTGTGGCACCTACTCACGGCCTTACACCCCCGGCATCGACACACGTGCCGCCTCCCGGTCACCTGTCTTCTCCCCTAGGGCGCAGGCCCCGTGAGCACGAGGGCCTGGCCTGTGGGTCATTGGTAGCTTCACCGCCCCTCCGCGCCCCAGGCCCGGCGCAGACTTGGGGGTGGACTGAATGAATGAATGAATGAATGAGGCCTTGTCAGGCTGGCACGGGAAGCGGGGTCTTCTCCCGGGTGGGACACTGATGGGACGGGATGACCCGTGCCTCCTTCCAAAGAGGAAGAAGAGGGACCACGTGGAGGGTGGCCCTGTGACTCCCCAGCTGCATTAGTGCAGGGACTTGGGGTCACCTGGGAACCCGGCTTAGGAGACGCTCAACCGACACAGCGTCCAAGAGACGAGGTCTTGAGGGAACAGAGCGTCAGCTACTGGCTGGGGGTGGGGACGGGCCTGATGGGCAGGCCAGCACCCTTCACTGTGGGAGCCTTATCAGTGCCTGGGTGACAGACGCTTAGAGAGACCCCGCTCCCTGCCGTGGGGACCCACCGGTGGCCCTGCAGGTCCCAGAGCTCTCAGTCACCGGCGTGGCCCCAGTGAGCCTGGCTCTGTCCTCTCCTCTGGGGACTCCCTGTTCTCCCTAAGCCATCGTGAGGTCTGCAAATGGGGCCCCGCCCCCCGCCCAGCCCACTGTCCCCACAGAGTCCCGAGCTTCGGGGCCGCAGAGACACTCACACTCCAGGGCTGGGTCCCGCCCGGTCAGGAAGCGGACCACGGCCTCCAGCTGGCTGAGCCTGCGGCGCTCGGGGTTGGTGTCCGTGACGCAGTAGATCCTGGAGCCCACGGAGCCCACGGAGCCCGTTACCCGGAGCCCGCACCCTGCTCTGTTGCCCCCGCCCCGAACCCCCGTCCTCACCAGTCGCTGGCCAGGCTCAGGTCCGGGTGAGCCTGCGGCGCTCGGGGTTGGTGTCCGTGACGCAGTAGATCCTGGAGCCCACGGAGCCCGTTACCCGGAGCCCGTTACCCGGAGCCCGCACCCTGCTCTGTTGCCCCCGCCCCGAACCCCCGTCCTCACCAGTCGCTGGCCAGGCTCAGGTCCGGGTGAAGCAGGTCGTGCAGGCCTGAAAGCAAAGTCCACGCTCACCCGCTGCCCAGAGTTTGTGTGCCGAGCGCTCTGGAAAGAGCGTCGGGGAAGGGCCGGGCCGGGTCCTGCCCTGTTCTGGGGCAGAGCGGAGTCTCAACCCACAGGACGGCTGGGTCAGCACAGACCCCGCCGTTGTCACGGTCACGTTGTTCCCGAAACGCTTTCCTTCCCGCTGCCTCCTGTACCCGCCCGACGGGATCGCCCTCAAGGAGACCTCGGCTTCCCCGGCTTCCCCGTGCCGAGCCGAGCCGCGGGGCCCCGCGCGTCTGCGGCGGCGGGCTCAGCACGTGTTTGTCGACCGACTGAACGGACGGGTGCCCTCCTGTGGGCCCACTGGCGCTCAGAGATAAGCTGGCGCTCAGTTAAGGTCTGTTAATGGAAGGAAAGGACGATGGACATGCCGAGGGCCTCTGTGGAGTCACTGAACATGGTGCTGGACAGACAGACACAGGCGGACAGCTCCGGGGCGACGGCCTTCCCCACCGGAAGCCCCTGGGTCTCACCACAGAGAGGGTAAGGGATGTACCCTCTGTCCTGCAGTGGTGACATGTGGGCACGTCTGGGAAGAGGAAAAGAGGAAGAGGAAGGAAGAAGGAGGCGCAGGGAGTTTGGCTGTTGGGGGGACAGTAGGAGACAGGGAAGGACGGTGTCCTGGCGTCATGGACACGAGCCGTGACAGGAGCCTGGGGGAGGCTCCTCCTGGGACAGCCCCCGGCAAAGTGACCCGCAGATGCGTCTGGGTGGGCTGGGGTCAGAGGGTGGGGCCGCACAGCCCAGGGCGGACCCTGAAGCTTCGGGCGAGGAGAGATGAAAAGGGGCCGCAGGTCACGGAAGGTCTTTGGCAGCGGCACTGTCCAGTTTGGACTTATAGAAAGATCCCTCTGGAGAAGATCAGGGAAGGAAGACCTGCGGGCGTGGTTTCCAGGAGAGAGTGGGAGTGATCCGGGTGGAGGGCAGGGCTTCCCTGGTGGCGCGGCGGTGGAGAGCCCGCCTGCCGATGCGGGGGACGTGGGTTCGAGCCCCGGTCCGGGAGGATCCCACGTGCCGCGGAGCGGCTGGGCCCGTGAGCCGTGGCCGCTGAGCCTGCGCGTCTGGAGCCTGTGCCCCGCAGCGGGGGAGGCCACAGCGGTGAGAGGCCCGCGTACCGCAAAAAAAATAAAATAAAAAGAGAGAACTACATGGATGGAGGGGAAAGACGGGGGCTGAGATGATTCAGGGGTCGGAAATGGAAGAACAGACAGAATGTGAGGTTCAAGGGCTGTGGCCGCTTCGTCCGAGGACCTCCTGACCTGTCCCAGGGCCCACGTGGGCTTTGTCCTCCCAGGGCGCCCAGGCAGCGGCAAGTCAGGGCGGGTCGGGGTGGAGGGCCTCTCTCCCACCCTCTTGCAACGCCCCTCCCCCCTTCCCCATTCACATCCCACAGGCTCCCTGTTACGGGTGGAATCGTGTCCCCCAGAGATGTGTGAGGTGTCAAGCCCAGGCCCTGTGCACGTGACCTTATCTGGAAATAGGACAGTGGCAGAGATGTAACCCAGGTGAGGTCACTGGTGTCCTGATAAGAAGGGAAAACGGAGACGCACGAGGGGAGAAGCTGTGTGATGACGGAGGCAGAGATGGGGGAGGGGCCGCCGCAAGCCCAGGGCCAGCGAGAGCCGGGAGGGCCAGGAGGGACCCTGCCCTGGAGGCGCCGGGTGGAGCAGGGCTCCCAGAACAGAGAAGCCGGCCAGTGTGGGGGGGCAGCCCCAGCGAACGGCTACGGATTTGCCCACTCACCCTCCCAGGCCTCTTCTTTCCCTCTGGATGGTCTGACAGGTAACCCCCGCCCCGTCCAGCAAGGCCGCCCGGAATCTGACCACCTGTCTGGCAGGTCTTAGACTCTGCGGGTTGTGGCGACTGTCCAGCAGACCCTGCGGGCCCTGGAACCTGGGATACCAGGCCCCTCTGGCCACGTAGCCCTGCCCGCAGGGCCCCTGCCGGGATGGCCCTGCCCCGTGTTCCCGGAGAAGCCAGTTTTCCTCCGAACTGTCTGCCAGTCCTGGGCGCCAGCCGACCCACCTTCTTCCACAGACGTGTTCCCCAGGAGGACGTATTCGCCGTGGCCGCGGGACAGCACCACTCCCAAACTGTTAGCAGATTGAAGGACACCGGCTCACCACCCGCTGGCGCCCGGCCCCGCCCAGCCTCGTCCTCTGACCTCCCGAGCCTCCCACACCCAGACAGGGCGCACGGCCAGCCCCCTCCCGCCCTGGCCCTCGGCGTCCCCCCCAAAACCCAGGCAGCACTTCTGTTTTGTCATCAGCCTTTTTCCTGGGAAGGACCCTGGACACGACAGGACAAGGGCCCCCTCCACTCTCGTTTTGTCAGATTCACCCTGGACCTATCGGGGCCCCCAGGGATGGGGAGGGGTCTCTGTGTCCCACGCGTTCCCCGCTCGGGAGGCCCTTCCTGACTGGAGAATCCCACCATGCCTTCGCCAGGAAGAGCATCGTTTCTGAACCTTGGCTGGATACCTGAACCACTTGGGTCGGGGGGCTTTACAGGGTACGAGCGCCCGGGCCCACCCCAGGAATTCCAAGTGAGGTAAGAAGGAGGGCCTGGATGCCGGCAATGTTACAAGGACCCACAGGTGCTCCAGGAGCAGTCAGGGCTGGGAAGCACCCTTCACTGAGAAATGGGTAATTCAGAGAGAAGCGCCATTTGTTCCCTAAACTGTATGATACTAGAGTGAATATTTATATGGTGGGAGGGGACCTGAGAGATCTTCAAATCCCATCTTCATCTTACAAATGCTTATGATTGCATTGCCTTAAATCTCTAGGTAGATCATGTCATTTAATCCACCCAGTACCGCCAAAAGACAGCTGTTATTACCCCTGTTTTACAGATGAGGAACCTAAAGCACAGAGGTTAAGAAACCTGACTAAGGTCACACAGCCTGTGAGTGGTGCAATTGGGATTCCAACCCAGGAAGCTTAGCTCCAGGCCCTGCACACTGGGCTATACTGCACACCAGGCTGCACTGGCAGAGCAGGTGCAGACCTCAGAATGCAGACCTGAGTCTTTTTCTGTTACCACAAAATTGCCAACTACCTATAAATAAATCCACCCCCAGACCTGAAAGTCCCACCTGAGCTGCTGGCTTTCATGTTGCGCCCATCCCTCCCCTGCAAACAAGACCCGGCCCCTCACCTGAAAGGCGTGTCACTGATGTCTGTGAAGAAGTAGTCGTTGGTCAGGAAAAGAACTCGCTTCTGAAAGAAGCACCAAGAAAGGTGCTTGCTGGGGAGGGAGCGCCAACCATCCCTCCCACCCCCTCCCTCCCCTCCCTCCTGACCATCCC
>NC_041219.1:53997633-54011780 GCF_002837175.3 Physeter macrocephalus | reverse complement strand
CTTCCCACCTGACGCCTCCTGCTCCTCCACCACTTCTCACATCCCCCCAACCCCGCCCCCTCACATCTCCTCTCAGTGACGCCACAGGCAGATCCCCTCTCACCAGCACGCTGCAGCCCCTGGGGGAGTCCCTGACTGCAGGGCCACGGGCCAGACCTGCGATGTCCCATATGGGGCCACAAGCCACCACATGTGCGACTCAGGAATAGAAGTTTCAAACTTTAGTCAATGTCAGTTAACTAGAGAGCCTGGGTGGCTGGTAGTCCCTGTGCTGGGCAGCAACTGTGGTTCAGGTGGGACCAGAGAAGGCTGCCGGCTGGAGCTCACACCTGTACGAGCCACCTGCACGCCCCGCCTACAGCCACCCCGGCTCTGGAGTCCAGACCCCTCGGGCCACGGTGCCCTTGACACTGCTCTTTCCTTTCAAAGCTGCCATTTTTAGGTTTAGTTGAATTTGCGCAAGTCAGGGCATGGGGAGGAGGGCACAGTGGCTAAGGACGGGCAAGGGCATCGGACAGACCTGGTCTAAGCCAAGCCGGCCACTCACGGGCTGTGTGCGCTTGGGTAAGTGACGTCAGCCGGGCATCGCAGTTCTTGCTTGTAAGTCAGGAGTAAGGAGAGCATCCCCTGCATAGGCCACTGGGAGGTGGTGAGGATGTTTTCAGCGGGCCGGTACGGGAAGAGCAGCGTTCACTCCGGGCTCCGAAGCCCTGCGGGCTGTGCCGTCCGCAGGCACAGAGGACGCTTCTGGGAAAGCTACACACTGTACTGGGCTCGGGAGCTGTTCTTATTCCCTTCACCTCTTTCTGGCTTTTTTACTTCCATGTTGGAAACTGGAGTAAGATGTTGCAGGGAACATGGCGGGAGAAGGTGACACAAAGTTTTGCTTCTATAGGAAACCAGCTGTGGACCAAACCCAAAAGATCAGTTCCCAGCACGGGCCTCATCCTCCATGACGCCCTCCTGCCCCCGCTGCTTCGGGCAGACCTTCTTGCAGTTGGGGGAGGCCCTGGGAGCTATGGGGCAGCTGGGGCCCAGCGAGGGTGGAGGTGGGCTCCAAGTGCGGCCGGCTTGAGTCTGGAACTGGAGAGCATTTAAAAATTGTTTGCCTCCTCTCTCTCTTTATTTTTAATGGAAGAAAACGGTGAAATGCACACATCTAAGTGTGTCATTCCATCAGTTTGATAAATGTACACAGCCATGTAATTACCTCCGTGGTGGAGGTGCAGAATGCTTGCACCCCCCCGCGATCTCTTCGCTTCCTTCGGTTTCAATCCCTGCACCTTCCGTGGGCGCGCTCCGTTCTGAGCTCCATCCCCGCAGGTTAGGTGCCCCTGTTTTCCCGTCACACACCCTTTTGTGTCAGTTTCTTCTGCTCAACGTAATGTCCTTAAGACCCATCCGTGCTGCTGAGTGTGTCAGCAGTGTGTTCCTTCCCTCTGCCAAGTAGTAAGTACTCCAGGGTGGACACACCACGGTTTGCTTCTATGCTCACCCCTGGGTGGTCATCTGGGGTGTTTCCAGTTTGGGGCTATTATGACTAGAGCTGCTGTGAACGTTCTTCTTGCGGACGTGTGTTCTCATTTCTCTTGGTGAATACCAGGAACGGAATCGCTGGGTCATACGGGGAATTATGTTTGCCGTTATAAAACACTGCCAATTTCCCAGTTATTTTATTGTACTTTCACTAGCAATGTACGAGTTCCAGTTTCTGCACATCTTTGCCAGAATCTGGTGTTCCCAGTCTTTTAAATTTTAGCCATCATAGAGGGTATGAAAGGAGTTTTAATTTGCCTCTTCCTGCTGACTAAAGTTGCTGAGCAGCTTTCTGTGGGCTCGTGGGTCAGGTCTGTTTCTTCACTCGTGAAGTGTCTGCTCAAGTATTCTGCCCATTTTTGTTGGGTTGTTAGTCTTTTTGTTAATGATTCGGAGACGTTCTTTAGAGTCTGGACACGGCCTGTGCCTTGCTTTTTCATTGTCTTAATTGTGCCTTTCAATGAAGTTCAATTTATCAAACGTCAGTTAATGTTTAGTGCTTTGGGGGTGTTCTGTCTGAGAAGTCTTTGCACAACCTCAGGTGGTGAGGACCCTCAGTTACATTTCCTCGTAGGAGGCGCTTTCAGTTTTGGCGTTTACATCGAGAGCTACAGCACATCTCAAATAGTGTTGCGTACAGTGTGAGTGCGTCTCAACGTTTATTTTTTTCCTACGTTTATTCAGTTGTCCCAGCACCATTTGTTGAAAAGATTTTCCTTTCTACATTGATTCGCCAAAGTGCCTTTACTGAAAATCCACTGATGACCTGTGAGTTTATTTCTGGAGTCTCTATTCCATCCCATCAATCCATTGGTCTACTCGTATGTCAATACCATCCTGCTTGGTTACTGCAGCTTTGCGGTAAATTTTGAAATCACGTAGTGTGAATCATCCACATCTGTTCTTTTTCTCAAGACAGTTATGACCATTTTAGGTCCTTTGCCTATTCATATAAATTTTAGAATCACCATCTTCTGTGTCTAGAAGAAGTCTGTTCATCTTTTTATTGGGACTGTGTTGGATCTATAGATCAATCTGGGGAGAATGGACATCTTAGAAGTATTGATCTTACAACCCATACGCATGGTTGTATCTTTCTATTTATTTAATTTTTTTCTTTGACACGTTTTCTGCAGTGTTATGTGGTTTTCAACGTAGAGGTTGTATATGGCTCTGTTAAATTGGTTCCTAAGTATTTTATATTGTTTTATGCTATTGAAGTTGGAACTTAAAAATAATTTCATTTTCCAAATGTTTGCTCCTATATATAAAAATACAATTGATGTTTATAATATTGACTTTGTATTCTGCGAACTTTTGCTCAATTACCTGTTAGTTCCAGCGGTTGTTTTGCAGATTCTTGGGATTTTCTACGTAAACAATCATCTTACTGTGAACAAAGAGAGTTTTACTTCTTCCTTTCTGATTTTTGTGCCTTTTATTTTGTTTCTTTGCCTTATTTGCAAAGATAGGTCCTGGAAGGTCCAGTGCAGTGTTAACAGAAGTGGTGAAACCAGATACCCTTACCTTGTTCACAACCTTAGGGAGAAAGTGTTCAATCTTTCATCATTAAAAGTGAGCTTTTTCACAGATGCCTTTTAGCAGATTGAGGAAGTTTCCTTCTGTTCCCAGTTAAATTTTGTCAGATGCTCTTTCAGTATCAATTGGGATGACCATGTGGTGTCTTCCTTTAATCTGTTCACGTAAGGGGATAACTCCACTGTGCGCGGTTGTTGCCGTATATCTTACAAGTTACAAACCCTACAATACAATGTCAACATTTTTGCTTTAAACAGTTGTCTTTTTGAGAAGTTAAAAAATGAATGAAGTTTTAACTTCACCCATGTATTTACCATTTCCAATGCTGTTCATTTCCTTGTGTTGATCTGAGTTTCCATCTGTGTCATTTTTCTTCTGCCTGAAGAATTCCTCAAGCATTTCTCCTAGTGATGAACTCTCATCTCTTTTATCTGAATCTGTCTTCATTTCACCTCTTTTTGGAAGGATATTTCCTCTATATGAGGAAATCTGGGTTGACAGTTTTTTCTTTTGGTATTTAAAAACATTATGTTATTGTTTTTGATGAGAAGTCAGCCATCATTCGTATTATTGTTTTCCCCTATTATTGTTTTCCTCTAGCTTTTAAATAAGATTTTCCCAGGAATTCCCTGGTGGCACAGTGGTTAGGAATCCGCCTGCCAATGCAGGGGACACGGGTTCGAGCCCTGGCCCGGGAAGATCCCACATGCCGCGGAGCAACTAAGCCCGTGTGCCACAACTACTGAGCCTGTGCTCTAGAGCCTGCGTGTCACAGCTACTGAAGCCCACGCACCTAGAGCCCGTGCTCCGTAACGAGAGAGGCCACCACAGTGAGAAGCCCTCGCGCTGCAACAAAGAGCAGCTCCCACTCGCCGCAACTAGAGAAAAGCTCGTGCGCAGCAACGAAGACACGACGTAGCCAAAAATAAATAAATAAGTAAATAGATTGATTTTTTAAAAAAGATTTTCCCTTATCTTTGATTCACAGCAGGTAGACTATGGTGTGTTTAGGTGTGGATTTTTTTTTTTTTTTTTAATTCTGCTTGGTTTTGCTGAGAATCTTGCATCTATTGGTCGATGTTTTTCACTAAACTCAGGACATTTGGGGCATTAGCTTTTCAAATACTTTTTTCTGTTCCATCCCTTCTCCTTCCTTCTGGGACTCTAAGGACGTATGTTAGACCACTTGATATTACCCCACAGGTAACTGAGGAATAATTTTTAAAAAACTTTTCTTTCTGTTCTTTACATTGGATAATTTCTATTTGTCTGCACATTCACTGGCCTTTTCCCCTCCAATCTGCTGTTAATTCCATCCTGTAGAAACTTCCTTTCAGATGTTGTACTCTTCAGTTTTAGAATTTCCACTTGCTTCTTGTGCTGGTTTTACACTGTGTCAAATCAGCTAAGCTGGAATTACATGTTTTTCAGACTCACTTCCCTGTATGGTTCCAAATTAGGGCTGGCCAGATGAGGAGTCTGCATGAGATTTGTAAGGGAGAGCAAAGCCGCGGCCGCGTTCCACACTGAGGTGGGTACAGCACTTCGGGCCCTGCGGCAGCTCTCACTCTGCTCTGCTGGCTTCCCTTCTTGGGATGGGCAGCTGCCACTGGACCTCGTCCTGCAGCCTCTCTGAGATCTGAGCCTGTGAGCGTGCAGGCCCAGGTGAAGGGCACGAGCTCCTTCTGAAGGCCCCACATCCTTGTGGCTGGAGACAGTGAGAGAAAGATGCTGGTTTCAGTTCGTCCTCACGGGTTCCGCTTTGTTCTTGCTTTCTCCCACATCTCATCCAGTTTTCCTTCCCAATCGCGGGCCCTGCCAACCTACGATGACTTCAAGCTCATGACTAGAGGCAGAGACACCTGCCTTCCGTAGACATTTTTACCAGCTCCCGCCGTTTCATTAGGTCTACCCCCTACAGTAAAACCCTAAATTCATATCACTTGTAGTCGTTCTGCTTCTTTGATTAAACCCTAAACATTTCTCTGCTGAGGTTCTCCATCTGTTCACTCACGATGACCACCTTTTCTTTTAATTCCTTGTGCATATTTATCATATCTGCTTGAAAGTCCTTTCTTCTAATTTCAATAGCTGGGTCATCTATGGATCACATATAAGACTGCCTTTTCTCTTAACTCTTTGGTAAGAAAGGAAACATCATCTTGTTTCTTCATGTGTCTGATAACGTTTGTCTACTGGCTATTGTGGAGAATAGGTTGCAGACACTCAGCCTTCCTCCAGGGAGTGCTGATTTCTATTTTACTCAGCAGATAAATGACTGGTGACCACCTTGAGCTTGCAGAGACTTGGATTGCACTTTCGTTAGGGTGGGTCTGTTTCAACTTTGTCTTTAGGTCTAGGGTGAGTCCCCTGGTCTTGGGACATAGTCTTTCCTCCCAGGGTGTAGTTCTCCTGTGCTTTCAAAGGACATTCTGAGGTGTTCACTGAGCCTCTTACCCTGGTGTGACTCCCAACTTTCCCCACGAGCACAGGAAGCAGTGAAGTCCCTTCTCTGACTTTCAGCTCTCCAGCTGTTGCCTAGAGTCTCCCTGGAGATGTGTAGCTTCAAGGTCAGTCAGGAATTTGAGAGGAACGTGCATACATAGGTTAGGGCCGGCCCACCTGTGGGACCCTCATTTCCGGGGTATCTCCCCTCATTTTAGGACACTCTGGGAGCCCAAGTTCTGTTCTCTGACACTTCAAGATGATAACAACAGATTTCTGCTTGAATGCTAGCTGTTCCATTCCAAATGGACTGGGGTATGCCCTTTGGGGAAAGAGCCATATAAGCGTACATCTCACCCAGTGTACCTCTCTTGATTCAAGGGTTGAAGTCTCCTTAGCTCTGTTTCTGACTCTGCTTTGGGTCACTTTCAAGTGTCTGTGAATGTCTGTGCGTTTTTTTATATTTTGTCCAGATTTCTAATTATCCACGGGAAGGTTAGTCTAATGCAAGCTACTCCCTTATGGTTAGAATCAGAGCTTCGAGATCATCTTTTAAGGATGAAGCAAAAGGAAGCCAGAAGGGGGGGTGGTTCCTGAATCCTGTTAACAGGAAGAGAGCTGGAGAGGTTTGGGAGATGGGAGCAAAGAGGTGTCAGACAGTCTCCTCCTCTAATCGACTGCCTCCCTTTGCTGGAGAAAGAGAGAGAGAGGGGGGGGCGAAATGCCAAATGAGCTAGGCAGTAGGTGCTTTAGAACAGTGCTTCTCAAAATTAATGTTCATATAAATCTCCTGGGGTTCTTTTAAACTGCAGCATCTGATTCAGTAGATCTGGGGTGGGGCCAGAGAATCTGTACTTCGAACAAGCTTCCACATGAAGCTGATGCTGTGAGCACATGTTAAAGAGGTCCAGGGAAAGAGAGCCTTCACAGAGAAAGAGGGGACTGAGTGGAGCCCTAAAGAGTAAATATAATAGAGGAGAGAGAGAGAGAGAGAGAGAGAGAGGGGGAGAGGGAGAGGGAGAGAGAGAGAGAGAGAGAGAGTGTGTGTGTGTGCGCGTGTGTGTGTGTGCGTGTGCGTGTGCGTGTGAGGCGGGGGTGCCCCGGAACACTCTAACCCCATCTCCCTGAAGCCGGCGCACAGGGGTTAGAAGGCAGTGGAGGAACGTGGGGTGAAGCTGCCCTCAGAGCCCTGCGGGCTGCTGGCAGGTGTGTGGACACACGCGCCTGAGTGAGCAGGGTCCCTGGAACAACCCAAAGGCTGGTAAAGACACTGCGTCTGCCTGCCTCTCTCCCTCCCCCACTGCTAATTATTTGCTCCAAACTGTCAAAACAACATAAGAATGAGCAAAAGGGTCCCTGGGATCCTTTGTTTTTCTGGTTTGTTCTTTTAAACGTTTCCCAGGATATCCGATGAGGATGTTACTGATGGCTTAGAAATCATGACACGTGCTGCCGGTCCACATTTTGGGGCAAAGAGCCTCTACTATGAAAGCAGCAGATAGGAGGCCTGCAGGCCGAAGTGGGCTCCTCACAAGTTGGAGACCCTAGATAGTGGGCCAGATCGTGTTTCTAACATTTTTGGAATGAGTTGCACACATCTGACAGCATGGATTCCCAGCCGAATCCTTCCGAGGGGCCCCCACTCCGCAGCCTGCCGTGGCTCCCAGGCTCCCCAGCACTGAGGCTTGTCTGCTTCTCTCATTTACCTTCCTGAACTCGGCTTATCTGGCCCCGCAGGTGTCTGAGCCTGTGTGTCCTGCTCTAACCGTGCTGGGTTGCTACCACTGTCCTCAGTAGCACCAGCGTAGTTGCCTGTCTGGAGTTTAGGGGAGATGGAGAGAGGTCTGAATTAATCCCTGGGAAATAAGGACGCACGCAAAATCCCCTGGAGAAAATGACCGAGCAGGCTATGGCCTGCAGGGCGAAGTGTCCCGCCCACACGGGCAGGCACAGTAGCTTCCGGGCATGTGAGGAACGATTGATTAAAGAGGGCTGAGTCATGATGTAAGGGGTGGAGGGAGAGGAGGAGACTGTGAATTTAAAGATGGGACAGCAAGGCATCTCTAAAGAGACTCGGGAAACCTGTGAGTCTGGAGAGTGAGCGAAGAAGTCAGGGCCTGTCCTACAGGAGGGCCTTGCACAGCTGTGGTCGGGAGCGTGTGGTCAGAATCAGACCCAAACACACAGGCTTGGACATTGATCATCTACGTCAGGGGTCCCCAAGCCCTGCGCCGCGGACCAGTACCGGCCCATGGCCCGTTGGGAACCGGGCTGCACGGCAGGAGGTGGGTGGCAGGCGGGCGGGTGAGCGAAGCCTCATCTGCAGTACCCCTCGCGCCCCGTCGCTCGCATTACCGCCTGAACCATCCTCCTCCCGCCCCGATCCGGGGAAAAATTTTCTGCCACGAAACCGGTCCCCGGCGTAAAAAGGGTTGGGGGCCGCTGGTCTACGTCACCCTGGGCAAGTTTTTCCTTTCTGCATTTCCTCGTCGGTAAAATGGGGATAGGGCAGGACGTACATCACAGGGTTGTGGGAAGTGAGTGAAGGCTTAGGAAGTGCTTAGTCCAGCTTCTAACAAACGTGAGCTGGCATCGTCACGATGACTCGCGGCAGCGGAGGTAAGGCGTGAGCACGATGTGCTGGGAGACGTCCGCCACGGTCACGGCCACGGTCAGCAAGCGTCACCCCATTCCTTCATGTCGGAGCACCACGTGCCAGGAAGCCTTCGTCAAATTGCAAATTTTACCTGGACGGTTTATCAACAGCAACGAACACATTTTGCAGGGATGGACAGCAGTTTCAGGAGACGTTCAGACTGCCTGGATCTGGTTCGGACCATCCCTCGGTCGCTTTGAGAAGCGTGAAGGCCACATGAGGACACAGCACCGGGAGCAAAGAACGGAGCACGAACCACAGCCCTTCCTGAGCTGGTCCGAGTTAGACCTCGCCCTGTGCGTGGAACTCACACTGTAGCCTGGAAACAGGTCCCACCCGACGTGCTCTGGCAGCGCCGGGTGGGTGCGAGCTCCCTGGTGCCCGTGAGCAGGAGTCTGGGTGAGATAAGGGCGGAGGCGCGTGGAAGAAACCTCTGCCTTTTCGGATCAAGAGAAGGACCTGCCGGGCCTGGTGGGACATCAGGGATGTTGCCCAGCCTGCCCGAGGGAGGCCCCTCTCAGCCCGGAGCTTATAAACAGCAGGCAGATGCCGCAGAAATGAGACGTGTCCCAGTGAAAACCAGCGCATGCATCTAAAAGGAATGCAGAGTTGCTTTCCTTCCCAGCGCTCTCCTGTTGGGTTTCCACGGAGGTCCGTGTTTGTGGAAGAGCTTGGGTCTGATTGCTGCTAGCCGTGCCCGCGTTCTCTCCGCAGAGGCCGACGGGTAGCGTGAGGGGATGCGGAGGTGGCCGTGAGGGAGGAGGTGACGGGTGCAAATATGTCAAGGGACAAAGCCCCGTCAGTGCAAACGCAGTGGGAGCTTCTCAACGAGAAGAGGAAGTGGTCTTTTGTAAGCGATGTGCGGGTCTGTGAGGACAGGATTGGCATCGCTGAGGGGACCTGTCCTCATTATCTGTGGTTGCTGTGGGTGGAAATCGCTCTACGGAGCAGCAGTTATTTTCAACCTCTTCCCATATAACATGTTTTACAAGAGCCGCTAACAATTGGCAAAATTAACTGTCACTTTCCCCCTTTCCACCATAAACAACAAAAGGGCCAGATGGCAGGCAGCGTAAGGCAGAAGGAAGGCTTGCGAAGGGCTGGGCTGGCCACTGCCTCGCTCTGCGGCCCCGAGAACCAGGCCCTGGAGAGCGGTCGCTCCCCGGCCGGCGCTCCATGGGGCCGATGCCCGCTGGGCCGGGCCCCCCACTAGGGCCCTCCAGGCTCCAGCACGCTCTCAAGGCTTTAGCTCGAATTCAGCCAGGTCCTTTGTCCCCACCGCCAACCCCAGTTAACCACGACGCCGCGTCCTGGGAGCAGACCCCGGCCTTCCCCTCGAGCGCCTTACCCCTCTGTCCAGCGGAACCTTCACGTCCATGGAGAGAGACCCTGTCTCCCTGTTGATCATGGCTGTTCTCAGCTTCAGGGGAAAAGAGAATAGAATTAGCGATAGAATCGATGATAGAACCTCGGCTCACACCGGATCATGGAGGCAATGGGCGCTGGCTTGGAGGTGACCCCCTGGGGACACGCTGCGTTTTCCCCTTTCTCCTGCAAGCAGGGTACAGGTGGGAATATAGACCTGCTGCCAGGTTCCCTTTAGCTGGAATTCTGGAATTCACTCACAGGACGCTCCCAGTGGGCTGATGGGCGACAGAACACAGTGGCCGAGCCCTGAGACACAAGTTTTCCAACGCCCAGGCCAGCCTAAAACGCCCTCATGCCCAAACTCCGTGGCTCACAGACGTGTGCGCCTTCAGCCCCAGAGGAGGAGACTGATCCCTCTGCGGATGGTCGGAGGACTGCCCGTTAGAGGCGCTGCTTCCGCTTTGGGCCAAGGGAGTGGGCTGAGCTCAGCGCCTGTGGCCCCGGGACCCGCTGTCCGGCCAACAGACCCCCCCTCCCGGCCGCGCACTCACGGTTCCGGCCAGGTCCCCCTGCTCCACTTCCGAGAGGTCCACGCTGTTGTAGTTGGGCTTGGGCTTCAGTTTCCTCCCCTCTCTGTACTGAGTGGGCCAGTCAGGGGGAGAGACAGGAGGTTAACACAAGCCCCAGCCCTTCCAGAAAGCCTGTCTGGTGCAGTCATAACCCAGAGAACCTCAGCGATTCCTCGTGGCCGTCCGGGCCACGTTGCCCCCAAGGCAGAGCGGCCCTTGCCAACATCTGAGTCACGTGGTCTCCTGGCCTCGGGGAGAGTATCTCACACACCAAGGAGCTCCCATCGTGAGTACGCTTGTCCTAGTTTTGGACTCTCGTTGTTAGAAAGCTCTTCCTCGTGCAGAGCTGAAATCTGCCTCCTTGTGACTTTACCCGTGGGTCCTAGGCCTCTCCCTGGGGCTACACAGAGAGCTTCCACCCGACAACCCCGAGGGTTTTCAGGGCTGCTCGTCACTGCTAAGATGTCACCTCCCCAAGCTAAACGTTCCCGGTTTGCAGATGCCTCAGCTTCCTCTGATTCTCTTCTGTTTTGTCAATGTCACTCTCGAAGCAGAGTGCCTGGGACAGTCGCTATTTCAGATGGGGTCTGACCAGCGTGGGGTGGGGTGTGACCCGTGCAGAACAAAACATCGTACGGCTCTGACCTCTGCCTCTGATTCTGCTAATCCAGGACAGCCACCTTGCCCGACAGGTCAAACCGAGTTTTCAGCCCATTAGATTCCCTTGACCTTCCTCGTGATGCACTGTTAAATCACAGCTTTACCATCTTATGCTTGGGCATCGAGTATTTTGCACAACTTTCCATGCATTCCTAATATATTTCATCATCTTAGTTTCAGCCCATTGTTTTAGAAGAATACTTTCTGAATACTAATTTTCTCCCTTCAGGTATTAGCCATACCTTCCAGACCTCATGGCATCTCCTTCTGTGTTTTCATCTTGTTGATAGAATTTTTTTGTGTGCAGTTTATTTATTTATTTATTTTAAAATTTTTGGCCGCGTTGGGTCTTCATTGCTGCGCGTGGGCTTTCTCTAGTTGCGGCGAGCGGAGGCTACTCTTGGTTGTGGTGCGCGGGCTTCTCATTGTGGTGATTTCTCTTGTGTTGTGGAGCACGGGCTCTAGGCACGCAGGCTTCAGTAGCTGTGGCTCACGGGCTCTAGAGCGCAGGCTCCGTAGTTGTGGTGCACGGGCTTAGCTGCTCTGTGGCATGTGGGATCTTCCCGGGCTGGGGCTCGAACCCGTGTCCCCTGCATTGGCAGGCGGATTCTTAACCACTGTGCCACCAGGGAAGTCCTTGTTGATAGAATTTTTTTTTTTTTTTTTTTTTTTTGTGGTATGCTGGCCTTCCTCTGTTGTGGCCTCTCCCGTTGGCATGTGGGATCCTCCCAAAGCGGGGCGCGAACCCGGTTCCCCTGCATCAGCAGGCGGATGCGCAACCACTGCGCCACCAGGGAAGCCCGATAGAATTTTTGAGTGAGACAGAGCCAAGGACAGACAGATTCTGCAGCGCCCAGTAAAGCCCTCCATCCAGCTTGACAGGACCATTCATCAATGTTCTTTGAGTGTTATCATCTTCTGGCCCTGACTTCTCTCTCTCTGACACCAAGAGAGATATCGTCAAGTCATCTGCTGTTAGGTCTGCAGCATTCCCCAGGTTTAATGTGGTGATAGATCAAAAAAGGAAAGAGGATAGTTTATGATCAGGGTCATTAGGAATTAAGCAGAGGGTCTCTATGTAGCAGCACGAGGTCCCCCCCACAGATGCCTGAATGGCTGAAGTCCCCCATCACTGTGTATCTTGCTCCAGCAAGTTTCCTCTTTTCTCAAAAAAGTGTCTCCAGTTTCTTGCCTGTGCTTGACTGATGTTCCCATTCTTGGCCTGTTGAAAGTCTATTCTCATGACAAGCAGCCCTGCCCTGCCCTCCTGTTCACGGGCTGTGCTGCTTTTGAGTAAGAAGCGAACCTCCTGGTTCATTGCCATCTCCTAATTCCTGAGGACACCTGAAAGGTCATCCTGGGCTCCTCTTAGGAAAACCGTCATTTCGTTTCCATTACTCATATGCTGGGCACTGACTGACATGGAAAGATTTCAGGCCAAAAGTATGGCTCTGGCCCCTCTTTTATCACTAGGCGTATCCTCTGTTATTCTTCTTTTTTAAACTCAACTATTCTTCTCCTCGACACCTATCACGAATGGATCGCTCTCTCCACAGGAGTCTCATGGTGTTGGCTTTGCTGTATGGGATGATGTTCTGCGTGGTATAGCTCTCTAATCGTTTCATTTGTGTAAGTCTGTTTCCTTAACTGGACCATGAGTACCTGTTGACGGCGCTCTCGGAGCACGATTAGGCCAGGCGTGCGATGGGCCCACAGTGCACACGCACTGGTCGCCGGAGACCTTATATTCATCCACGCTACACAGATGCTGACAGACAGGTTTTGGACTGGTGCCCCTTAATTCTAAAGGGTCCACATTTTCGTTCTTTCCTTAACGAGTCATTTTCTTGGCCCTGGGGCTGCCCCCCACAGGACCCGCTGGTATAGGTCAGTGGGTTCAGATGCTTTGCTCAGCGGAGTCTGAACTGGGAGGAAGGAGTGGCCTCCAGTGCTCCTGACCTCTCTCAACTGCGAACCCCTAGCGTTTCCTGAAATAGCCCAATCAGTGCCTTTGGTCACTCAGCGCCTGTCTGACCCGAACGGACAGCAGCGTGGCTTAGGCTGGTCTCTCCGTGGCACCTGGGCAGGTAAGCGCTCGGAAGGGCGCCCTCAGTGCTGCTGTCCTCAGTGCCAAGCTTGACTCCAGAGGAGACCGGTGGAGGGGAAGGGTCGCGACGCCGCTGGGACCCCAACTCCCCTCCCCGCTTCCCAACAACCACCCTGGGAGGTGTGGCCACTACTGCCGAGGATGGAGGCCTCGGGGAGCCCCGCGGGACCCTTAGATAAAAGGCTGCTGCTTTCTCTCCTGGCCTCGGCTGCATCTGAACGCGGGTGAAAATGCCATGAGCCACCCCCGCACCGGCCTTGGGATGGAGGAAGCTGGGAGGGGGCAGGAGCCCTGGGGAACACACCCTCGGGGCAGCCTCAGCTCCGCTCCCCAGCTCTCGGGAGACGCCTCCCGCCATTTGCAGTGCTAACTCGGCACTCACAGCCTTCGGGGGGCCCCTGGCGACCTGGGGACACACGGTCGGGCTCCAAGACGGAGCGTGGGGTGACCGAGCGGGTGACAACGGGGAAGGGGGCGGTCCTCCAGGGACACCGCACACTCAGGACGGGCCCCCTGGAGCCTGGCCGCTACCAGTTCGTGTATTTCTGCCTTGCCTCTCCTGCTAGATCATAAACAGTCTGAAAACAGACACCATGACTTAATTTTTTTCTTGTAGTCCATCGGGTTCTTAAATGGAGCTGGATGCGCGTTCATTGTCTTAACTGTCTTTATGAACTACCCCCAAAGCCGGTCCGGTTAAGACCCCCAAGGCAAATAGGATCGGTACCTACCAGGGGTCGAAGGTCAGGATGTGAGAGGATGTAGCCATTGTTAGTGTTCAAAAAGGCGTAGCCGTGCACCCCGAGCTAGGAAGACGGGGATGGAGGGGTCAGAGGGTATTTGTGCGGGAGGACTGGGGGCGGGCAGGGGGCGGGGCCCCGGGCGGGAAGCCGGCCTCTCACAGCCCCGTGTCTCAGCCGAGAGTGTGAACCAGCTGGGCCGCTTCCAGCCGCTCACTCTGAATTCTGCTCCAGATGCTACAGCTGGCAGCGACCATATCAAGCCACGCCACCACCTGCCTCCTTCCCACCGCTGCTCTGGGGCTTTGATTACACAACCGCGCTCCTCCCCAGGTGGGGCTGCGCGGCGCGGCCGGAGGACCGGGGCGGGACAGAGGTGCCGAAGGCCACGGAGCACGTCGCAGCTGCTGGGACCGAGCGCCCCGGGGGCCCAAGTGTCGGTTCCCCGGCTCTGTGCCCAAACGTCGCTAAGGGCGGGATGGCCGGGGGTGGGATGTGGGGGGCAGGATGGGGGGATGTCTGGGGGT
>NC_041219.1:53994542-53996898 GCF_002837175.3 Physeter macrocephalus | reverse complement strand
GGGGATGTCCAGGGGCAGGATGGGGGGAGGATGTCCGGGGGCTGGGGTGTCTGGGGAGGGGGAATAGGGCGTCCGGGTGTGTGACATCGGGGCGGGGCTGAGGGGCGGCCGCAGGCCCCGTCCTAGCTATGGGCTTGGCTGCCCTGCCTGCAGGGAGCCTCCGGAGCCTGGTGGGGTGGCTCCCGGGGGGCCTGTGACCCTACCTGGGGGCCTGATCCGGGCTCACCTTGTACTGGGGCGCCAGCTTCATCAGCTCTCTCAGGGCCACGTCAGAGCCCACCACACCCAGGAGGATGCCGTGGGATCGCTGGAAGGAAATGCCAGCTTCAGGGGGGACCAGGCTTCCCATGCACGAGGCCAAACTGAACCCACGGCCTTTCCAGAGCCCGGAGAGGAAGCCACTTGGACCTAAGGTGGTCTTTGCTCTGCAGTTAGATTTTAGGCAGAGCTCCCTGGAATAAAAATCTAGAACCTACTAGAAGAGGCCCCAGGAGTAATCTCAGCCGCTAGGAAGATTAATGTCCAGTATTAATATTTAAGTCATAGTATTTAAATGAAATACAAAGTTGAATGAAATACGAACTTTCATAGGAGAGGCTGAAGTTCTGGGATCCGGGGGCCCCTCATCTAGGGGTGCCCTGAAACACCCAGGACCGTGAGGAAATACTCCCTGGCCAGGTGGAGGATGGACGGCTCTCACACTCCCCTGCCAGAGCCTTTACGAACAAGCCAGGGCCTGCCCACACTGGCAGGTTCAGTGCTCTTTTGCTGGAAGCCTGGCAGGTGACCCCTCTGGCCCTGTCCCCAAGCCAGGGTCCCAAGTCCAGAGCAGCGGGTGGGCGCCAGGCTGGATGAACAGAGTCTCGGGGCAGCTTCGGGAAGTGCGGACCCTGCCCCATCCCCTCCCGACCCAGAGATTCCGACGTGGCTACTTGGGCAAAGGGCCTGGAACCTGAACTTAAACCCTCCCAAGGCGGCTCTGATGCCACGTCAAGAGCCGCAGGTCTAAAGACACCAGGCAGCGGCCGGCGCTCTGAGCCGGGCAGCCGCTCACGAGCAGCCACTTACTGTCTCGTTCTTCTTGCTGAAGACAGGCATGGCCACGGTGGTCAGCAGTGCCGGGCTCTGCGCCTGCGGGTAGAGACCTGTCAGGGGGCACGAGCGAGGGGCGGTGTCCACAGACGGGGACCCAAGTCGCCACTTCAACACAGCTCAGGGGCGCCTTCCAAGGGCAGGAAGAAATCCCCGAGGAGGCTTCCCTTCTCTGCATGAAGACAGCTGGGGAGAAGGCTGGAGGGGGGAAGGCCGGACAGCGGAGCGGGCTGACGTCGCCTAGCGAGGGAAGCGCGGAGCTGGAGAGGGTCCCAGAGCCCCGAGTACGCGGCCCAGCCCCTGAGCACGCTCACGCAGGCCTTTGGTCTCGGCCACGCCAAGGATGAGGGTGCACCCATGGGACCAGCCCGTCTGTGCACGAGCCCGGAAACAAAGGCTCAGACAGCAAGAGGACAGGCCAAGGAGTCCACGGGGGAAAGTGCTGGTCACTGAGATGCCAGATGAAGTGTCAGGTAAGACTCCCTGGACATTTCTCTTAAAGGGGTGTGTGCCCCCCTCCCTTCCTCTGCGCGCCCCACTCCCAACCCGGGAGTCACCTCCCACGCCCCGGGGGCCCCACCTTGCCGTCCATGTAGGCCCCCGTCCAGGTGACGTCATGGTCGTGGTTGATGGCCACGGGCCGGCTGAGCACGTGCAGGTACTCCATCACGTTCTCCTGGGCATCCGCCAGAGTGGAGATCTGCGTGTAGTAGCCTGTGGAGGGGAGGGGGCGAACGGCTGTGGATGCAGGGCCTGCACACCCCCAGCCGCCGACGGCTCTCGGCCGGGCCCCTGGCTGGGAGCTGCCCTGGGCCACTAGGCACCACTTTTCCCAAGGCTGCCCTCTCCCGGGGCTGCCGGAGGCCAGTGGTGCTGCGGGGACACGGAGGCCTGGCCCTGCCTGGACCTGGGAGAACCTTGAGGCCCCCCCTGCCCAAGCACCAGAGCTGTACCAGGAGCAGCAGGGCCTCAACTCAGGGCGCGAGGCCACCCCTCACTCCCCGCAGGGCTGTCCTCAGGGGTGCCTGCAGGCAGCTCTGTCCCGGGTCTGTTTTCTGAGAGCCCCACCTCCTCCTTTCCCTGACTGCCGTCGTCCCTCAGTTACGGGGAGGGGGCTGCAGCTGAGGCGGTATTTAAAAGAGCAAATGCCAGGGCTTCCCTGGTGGTGCGGTGGTTGAGAGCCCGCCTGCCGATGCAGGGGACGCGGGTTCGTGCCCCGGTCCGGGAAGATCCCACATGCCGCGGAGCGGCTGGGCCCGTGAGC
>NC_041219.1:53960240-53994274 GCF_002837175.3 Physeter macrocephalus | reverse complement strand
CATGGCCGCTGAGCCTGCGCGTCCGGAGCCTGCGCTCCGCAGCGGGAGAGGCCTCAACAGTGAGAGGCCCGCGTACCGCAAAAGCAAAAACAAAAAAAAAGAGCAAATGCCTTACAAGGCTGTGACAATTTATCACATGACCGCTTGTCACCTCCCACAGAACAGTGTCGCCAGCTCTGGGGAATGGGGCAGCTTTCATTCCCAGGGTGCCTCTTGTCTCGGACCCTTTGACCACGCTCTTCCCTCGGCCCAGAACACCTTTCCCCGCTCTCTGCATATGACTCACTCCTACCACTTCTTTCTGTCTCACCTTAGAACCCTGTCCTTCAGGAGGCCCGCCCGGACCCCCCAGACGCGGGAGGGCTCTCCCCTCGCCCAGCACCCTGGGCAGCCTGTGCCCCTCTACCCCTCGGCGCGGTGCAGATGGTCCCACCACGGATGCTCATGTGTGCGCCTCCCCGACTGGACTGGGCCTTCCTGACCGCGTCGACCCCCTGGGGCCGGGAGGGTCAGCAGCCCCCAGCAGGTTCTCAGACGTCCTGCTGGGATCGAGGAACCCGAGTCGGCACCTCGAGGCCCGGGTCTTGGGTTCTGGCCAGAGGCAGATGAGGGCTGCCACACACAAAACGTTAATCTAAAGAAAATGACGGCCTCTGCCTTTCGTCTGGAGCAGAGACAGAGCGCACACGGGCTTCCTCTGCAGCAGCAGGAACGGAGGCTGGACATCAGGGACGACTGACACTGAAAGGTCGGGCCCATGTCTACATGGTTTTCCGTGTGGCGCTCTGGATAAGGCTTCTTTGAAGAGAAGCAGAACTGGAGTCACCCCCTGCAGGTGCGCTGCGGGAGGTGCCATGGGGGTGAGAGCCCCGCAGGGCGCAATCGACATGGGTCTTGCTTTGCCTCAGCAGGAAGGGGGCGGATGCTGTCACCTTTGCTCTGGGCCCCTTTGTGGGAGGCCCGGCTCAGCACCTGCGGGGTCCGGGGAAGCCCTCCCACCTGCGCTCGGGTGAGGCCGCCGGACACCCTGCCTCACATGGCGTCACCCACCTTTGTTGTTGCACGCGATCCACTTCAAGTGGCCAGCAAAACTTACTTCCTTGCCGATCAGGTAAGTGAAGACCCGGACCTGGTGGGCGAGACACGGCGGACTCAGCAGAGTGCCGGCCGCGAGGGGCCTGACCGTGTCTGCGTCTGAATCTGGCGCCGGGTCTCTGGATTCTGCACTTTCACCCCTTGGCGTCAGGAAGGGCCCGGGGCCCAGGCTCGCGGGGCGCCCGCCCGGCGTGGAGGCCTGCCCGGCGGGGCTCACGGCCGGCGGGCTTCTGTCCCTGCCGTGCCCTCGCTCGGGGCCTCTGGCGTCACCCCGATGCGGGAACACCGTCCTGGGGCTGACGGGGCGGGGCGTGCGGACACGGCAGGAGAAGGCGCTCCCCCGGGCCCCGCCCCCGCCCAGCGAGGAACCTTGCGCTGCGGCCGGGCGTATTCCTCCAGCGCTGGCTTGTAGTCCTCCACGGCCCCATCGGTGATCAGCATGATGGCCTGGCTGCACAGGCTTCCTTGCCCGGCCTCCTGGAACTGTGTGGAGGACGTGGCCGTGACTCCCCGTCTCCCCTCACCGCCCCAGCGCCCCTGCTCCGCCAGCTGCCGTACCTGCTGCAGGATCTGGAAGGCCTCACCGAGGGCTCGGCCCACGGCCCCCACGCCTTTGGCCATCAGCTTGTCCACCAGCTGTTTGAAGTGCTGTCCCGGGTAAGAGGATAGGGGAGGGTCAGCCGGTCAGTGGACCAGGGAACCTCCTTCCCCTTTGGTTGTACTTTCTGAGGCTGCGCAGAGCTATTTGCCCAGAAGAACAAGATTGCGGGACCCATCCCCTACTTTCATGGCTGGACCCCTGCAGCAGATGTTTCTCAGACGCTCCCAGGATAAGCCGAGAGGGTGTGAGTGGCCGGGTGCAAGGCCACCCTCGCCACTGGATGGAGATGCTGGACCAGCGCCAGGTACACTCACCTCTCGGTTGTCCCGATCCGCCTGGACCAGGATCCCTTTAAAACAAGGCTCGAGGTAGTGGATGTAGTCGTTGTACTGCAGAGGGCAGAACACATAAGGCCAGTTTGGAAAGTCAGGGCCCAGTGACGGAGCTCACAGCTCACAGCGGGCCAGGGGTGGGGTCACCCGGGCCCCTGTGTAACATGATCTTGGGGGGCCCCAGGTTTTGGCAGTTTTCTCTGAGTAGAGGGGAGGGAAGGGTAGGGCCTTAGCTCTAAACGTTCTCCCTCAAGTCCTGGCCCCTGGCATCTTCCCAGGAGGCCAGCTGGGTGCCGTCCATCCCTGGGGCTCACGGAGACCAGGAGTTACCTAACTCTCCTCTCCCGTTTCCTTCTGTTTGTCCCTCCACTTCTTCACCTTTTGGGGGCAGGTGGAGAGACCCTCAGGAGAGTCGCTGTGAAAGCAGGACCAGGGGCTGCTGGCCCCCCCCTCCCGACCTGTCTGGATTTGGGGAGGAAGGAAGTAGGACCCTGGGATCACCCATCCTGCAGATGCAGGAGGCTCCTCCCTCGGTGGCGCCAGGCAAGGGCACGCGGGCGGGGCTGAGTTAGGGATCTACTCAGATACCCCTTCATCTGGACTGGACCCCAGCCTCGTCCGAGAACCTGAGTAAATCTACCAACTCCGAGAAAGGGACACACGCGCTTCCCACGTAATTTCAGAGACTGCGGAGCCCTGGAGGCCTGTCTTGGGTGGGGAGCCCCAGCTTCAGGGGACAGGGTCCTTCACAGCACGAAGCATCGGGTGACCGCGAGTACAGGTCATCCTGGTGCAGGCAGAGGACGGGTTTTCCGGAACGGGAAGGCGAGTTTACCGAGATGATGTTCACGAAGTCGTTTTCCCCCAGCGTGTCCAGGATGGTGGAGACCGCGTGCTTGGCGATGGCCATCCGCAGCCCCTTCATGCTGCCACTCACGTCCACCACGATCACGATGTCCTTCGGGGACGTGGCGGCTTGTACGTACCTTTAGCAGAAAGGAAGGGACAGGCCGACGGTGGGAGAGCCAGAGCCCAAACCGCCGCCGCCCGGCTCTCCCTGATTTCCATTCAGACTCTGGCTCAAAGTTCAGGTCAACGCCCGGGGTTTCTCGGGTCCGGAACCACTCGGTTCTGAAGCCATTTCGGGTGCAGTGGCTGGGACTGTGCCCATCGAGTGGTCACGTGCTGATGGTGACCCTTGTCCTCTTTGTTTCGGGCCAGCCCTGGTCCCGGGGTGCTGGCACTGGGGAGGGAGGGAGAGGGACGCCCCCTCAGGCCAGGTCCCAGACCTGCCAGAGGAGGGGTGAGGAAGGAGGGGAGAGCCTGGCTGAGGGCTGGTGCGAAGACAGCTCAGAGCCCCGGGAGGAGGTCTGGGGCGGGGAGGACAGATGCGGTCCGGGCTGGAGCAGAGCAGCTGTAGGGGGACGGCGTGGGGGGAGAGGGATGCAGAAGGACACTCTTCTCCTGCTGTGCTGGGTTAGTTCTACACACCTGCGGCCCTGGGCTGGGCTCGGGGCAGGCCCTGGCGGAGAACGAGGCAAAACCCGAGCCTACAGAAAGATGCTGGCCCCAGAGGCCTCGCCCCGGGGACGCTTACCAGCCGCGGTTCCGGCAGTCGAAGGCGATGACCCCGTTCTCATCAGGCGTCCATTTGATGCCTGGGGAAAGGAAGCCTGGTGTTTTCGCTAGCTCAGACCCCGGCATGGCCAGGCCCCCGGGGCAGTAGGCCGGCCCCTGTGAACTGAGGCTGCAGCAAGGAGGGAGGCCGGCTCTTGGAGCGACTCTCGCCTCCCAGCGGCCCCGAGCCAGAGTTGGGTTAATTTCATAGGTAGGACCCCGCCCCCCGCCCAGCCATGTGGTTCCTGGGACTCATCGGTGAGGCTAAACTTCCCGTCAAACTAGACGGGGAGGCCCAGGGGCGTGACTATTATTTAGCGTCGCTGCCGTCCAGCAGAGCGGGGACAGAGCAGGCGCGAGCCAGGGCTCTGAGCGGCGCCCACCTGCCTCCAGGCAGGCTCAGCTGTCGGCACTCACGCCCTTCCTGTTGGCTGCGGGCGCGCGGTGATTTGGCTTCAAGACCGAGCTCCTAAAGGTCGGGCCTTCCCGGTGCCCGCGGGCCTGACACGGATTCCCGGTACAGCAGCGGAGAGGGGCAGCTGAGGCGGAAGTTCTTGGCTCTGAACCAAAACCTTAGAAGAGGGCTTTGGTGGTCCGGGTGGGGTGCCCTCCGCCCCGAGCAGAAACGGAGGTCAACCCTCTCAAGGGAAGCTTTCCCAAGTCGGGCCTCACGGGCCGAGGTCACCACGTGCGTTAGCAACAGGCCCCCGTGGGCGAGAGGCAGCCGAGGCAAGAGCCATGAGCCGCGTCCTCCCGGGACGACGGGCGCTGCTGAGACAGGGAGACGAGAGCGTGGCCGTTGTGGAAAAGGGCCGAGGGGCGGCCTCAGGCACGAGGGCGCCACAGGCCGCGCGAAGCACAGCGCTCGCTGAACGGAGACCCGCAGGAGTAAGAGGTGAGCTCCGGCTCTGCTCCACGGATGTAAGTACGTGGTTTGCAAAGGACAAAGGGGGCGATAATCCCCCGCCTAGCAGAGTCACCGAGCTCCCAGGTCCCTGAGAGACACAGAGAAAGGCCTGCACACGTTCCTAGGTTGTTTCTGCAGGAAGCAGACGCCACCGATGAAAACTGCTGACCGCGGGCACATGGACCCCAGACTGGCTGAAACCAGATGGATGAGGCTCGAAACCTCACTTTGACGCCAACCAATCTAAGAATTGAGCACGAACTGATCAGCCTCCCGCGCCCTCCCCGCCCCGACACGGCCCTTAACCCCTTCCCTAGAAGTCCCCAGGGAGCTGGGGCCCTCTCCCTCCTTCTCCCTGGTGCACCAGCTCTCCTTTCGATAAAGACGCTTTGCTCCGGGCTTCCCTGGTGGCGCAGTGGTTGAGAGTCCGCCTGCCGACGCAGGGGACGCGGGTTCGTGCCCCGGTCCGGGAAGGTCCCACGTGCCGCGGAGCGGCTGGGCCCGTGAGCCGTGGCCGCTGAGCCTGCGCGTCCGGAGCCTGTGCTCCGCAACGGGAGAGGGCACAGCGGTGAGAGGCCCGCGTACCGCAAAAACAAAAACAACAACAACAAAACGCTTTGCTCGCCCATGAGTCTTGTAGGAGTGATGTTCATTGCTATGGTCTTGCTTTCCCAGAATCTAGAGAGAGCGCCTGGGAACACAAACAAGGGATGTTTGTATCAAATAACACTGAGAGCATCTAATTTGCGGGGATAGAAACAGGGAAACAGTAGATGAAAATAAGTCGGGGTGCGGAGGTGGAGGTGCAAGTGGGAGAGTTCTAAAGTCCTTTTTTGACTGCAAGGAGGGTGAAAATATTATTTTAATTGTTATATCTCATGTTAAAAATGTTTGATAAAATAGCAGGGCTAATTACTAAAAGAACGGGAACAAAGGAATAAGTTCCAAACTGACAGAAAAAAGAGAAGTAAGGGGGTAGGGGAGATTTATCAAAAAAGATAAATCATTAAAAAAGACAAAAAAGATGAAAAAAGGAAACATAAAACTAGAGGGACGAGTAGAAATTTAAAAAATAAGATAACAGCGTGTCCGAATATATCAACACGATACATGGAAACGTACTTAACTTGCGAAATGGTAAAAGAGATTGTCAGTTTGCATAAAAATTAAAAAGCTATAAGCTATTTTCAAGAGATACGGCTAAAACAAAATGACATAGAAGATTGGAAGTAAAAGGATGGAAAAAAATATATATGTCTGGCAAATACCAACTGAGAACGTACTGGTATCACTCTATGAATACCAGACAAAACAGACTTAAAATAAAAAGTGTCATAAGGGCTAACAAGAGTCAAGCAGACATAAAATCAGCAAAGACATAGAAAATCTAAACAATACGATGAACAAGCCTGATCTAACGACGTAAGCAGAATTTTTCATCCAACAATTAAAGCACACATATTCTGCTCAAGCACACATAGAATATTTACAAAACTTGATGACGTAGTAGGCTATTAAACTAAATCCCAACTAATTTCATATAATCAGTACCACATACACTGTGTCCTCTGACTGCAAAGCAACTGAACTAGAAATTTTTTTTTTTTTTTTTTTTTTTTGGCGGTACGCGGGCCTCTCACCGCCGTGGCCTCTCCCGTGGCGGAGCACAGGCTCCGGACGCGCAGGCTCGGCGGCCACGGATGGCTCACGGACCCAGCCGCTCCGCGGCACGCGGGATCCCCCCGGGCCGGGGCGCGAACCCGCGTCCCCCGCATCGGCCGGCGGACTCTCCACCACTGCGCCACCGGGGAAGCCCTGAACTAGGAATTTACAGTAAAAAGATAAATATAAAATCCCTTTGTATTTGGAAATTAAAAAAGCACACTGTTAAATGACTGAAAGATCAAAGAAGAAATCACAGGGGAATACAAAAATATTTAGAAGCAAGCCATAACTAAAACACTACCCTGACGCCAGAGAGCACAGGCAATCGCTTCTGTGTGTCAAAGGACACAGTCAACAGAGTGCAAAGCGACCCAGAGAGTGGGAGGGAGTCCGGACCCACAGAACTCCTGCAACTGAGCAGCAATGGTGACTACCCGGCTTAAAATGGGCGAGTTCTGTGTTTGCACGCAAGTTGACGGCTCTGGAAGCCCTGATGTGGCGGGATTTCCACCCCGGGGAAGGCTCGAGGCACATGCGAGCTGCCTGCAAGCATTTGAAGGGCTGCTCCATGGAAGAGGGAAGAACTCGTTCGTCAAGACTCCACAGAACAGAAAAAGAACCAAATGGCTTGTTGTGCATTGGGGCAGAGACACGAGGTACCACTGAGGGGAAGCGGTGAGCCCTGAGGTCCCTCTGTACTCCTCCTAAGAGGGGCCCAGGGGACACACATGGCTGTCCTCAGGACCCTCTGAGACAGGCTGGGACCTGGCACCCGGGACCCTCTGCCGCAGTGCTTGCACCTGGACAGACGTCTCCTCCAGCAACAGAATACAAAGCAACTATGAGGAGCTAAAAATACCTGCGCGCCTGCAGAGCTGGGGCAAATTATGGACAACGCGATACAAAAAGACCAAAAAAACCCAACTGCCACTTCTGAAGGGCCGGGAGCGAACGCAGGGTACTGGGCACGCCCCCTGCGCTCAGCACCGGAAAGGGGCGGGCGAACCCCCTACGCCGCCCGTCCAGCCCGACCCCTGGACTCACCCCTACCCTCACCCCATATAAGGAGCCAGCTCGCCCCGCCCCCACACCCCCCAGGGAGTCAGCAAGGGAACCTGTTGTTTGTTCTCACTCTTCCTGCCGCAGCAGGGGCCCCAGTAAAGCCTCGTCTGAATTTCTTGTCTGGCCTCTGATCAATTTCTATCGACTGGGGAAGGCCAAGAACCCTGGCCAGTAACACCTTCCGGTTCCTATCTCAGAAAACAGGGCCATATTAAGGCTTTCTGGACAGGGGGCTAAAATAAGAAGAGTGGGCATGAGCTGTGGCGGTGAATTATTTTAAATGAGAAATAAAAGAAGGCAGAGCTCTTGGAGGCCCCGTGGAAGGGCTTCTGTTTTCTGTTCGCTGGTAGACAAGGGAGCTTTCCCCGCTGCCTGCCGGGTTGGCCGCTAGCCTGTGACACTTCCTTCCCTGCTGTTGAACGAGTGACTTTGCCCCACTTCTCCAGCGAGGGTGCAGCCTTCTGAAGGTCGGAATTGCTTTGCCCTTCTCCTTTCCACCTCCCACGTGCTTCTCACGGGACGAGAGTCCAGGTGGGCATTTATTGGCTGGTTACCGAGGCATCATTTGTTCATTCCTTCATCAGCTTGAAAGTGTGCTTATCAGGTGGCGAAGGGGATGGAGGTGGGGTTGGAGGTGCTTTTGGACCAGGGTCCACCTCCAGTGCCTCCGTCGCCTCGTTCCCAGAACCGGAGCCCCGAGGACCGTGGAGATGCCTCCCAGCGGCCTCACCTGGGTAGATGCGGAAGAACCCTGTCGAGCTGCCAAAGTACTGCCAGGTCAGCGTCGGGTCTCTCCGGAAGTTCTCCACAAAGACAGGGTTCAAGGCTTCGGACATGTAGATTCCATTCAAAATATCCGGGTCTGAAGGGTAAGATCATAGGAGGAAGTGCAGGGGAAACGAGATCAGCCTTCCCCCGCGGAACACGCGTGCACACGCGCGCACACACGCTCGTGTGCCCACAGGCTGCAGCGACGCCACCCACGACTGCTGTCCACACCCGCGCTCCTCCCCCCCCTCCCCGGGGACCCCCGTGTGCTCCGGGCGGGGCTGCGGGCTGGGGTCCGGCGGGCACCTCTGTTGTAGACATTGGTGGGCAGCTGCACGCTGCTCAGAGACGTGTTCACCGGCAGGTTGCTGAAGTGCGCGTTGGCCGCCAGGACGAACTCGGCCCCCAGCTCCACGTGGGCGCCGCTCGCGTCCTTCTCGTTGATGAGGGCGGCGTTGTAATAGTCAAACTAGGGCGACACCAAGGAGACGGGAGGGCAGGGGGCCCAGGGAGGGGAAGGGGAGAGAGAGAGCGTCACACGTGATGGATATCGGACAGACTGACCGCCACGTCCACACTGGCGGAGGATTCCGGCCACGATCACTGGTTCGGGGCAAATAGCCATCCAGACGTTGGATCGGACGGTTGATTCTTCTGGGTTTTGGTGTAAACTGTCTAGATCAGTCCCCACTTTGGCGTGTGTGGACGCAGCCAGCGTTGGAGACTGACAGGCGGACACGGATTCAGGGAGAGGTGGACAGACGGAGGCAGCCTGGCCAGCACCCCGAGATCTTGCGGGAGGGGGAGTGCTCCTGGGGGACAAAATGGGGGTCCCTGCCGGGGGGGGGTCCCTCTGAAGAGAAGGCCTGCAGCCTGGCCTCCGGCCCGCCATAAATGTCTCCTCAAATACTCACAGTGGTTCAGAATCAAACCTCTACAGCTTCATACAGACCTGTGCACATTGAAAGACAGAGGCGGGCCTATGCAATTCCCACCCCATGTCCCATCCTCAGGTGGCGCCAGCCCCCGGGGCGTTGGGACATTAGTCACCGTACCTCCCGGGGCGGTGGGGGCGGGAGGACTCACCACCAGGGATTCGTCGAATGTGTGGTTCAGGTCGGCCTCCTCAGCAGCCTCGACCAGATTCTGCGGGCGGGGACGGGAAGGGGAGAGTCAGCGGGGGCAGGAGGCCAGAGGCCCCGTAAGGTCCCCTCCCCGGGTCCACCCGCGAGAACCGCGGACAGACTCTGGGACCGGCCCCTGCGCACGAATGCGCACAGCGTCCCTAGTCACGGTAGCCCGAAGGCAGGGGCACGTCACAGGGACAGGAAGCCAGTCTGGAAGGTGACACACTGAGTCCTTCCAGCTACGTGACATTGTGGGAAGGTGAGGCTAGGGACACGGCACAAAGGTCAGTGGTTGCCCGGTGTTTGTGGGGAGGGAAGGATGAGTAGCCGGCAAACAGGATTTCTTAGGGCAGTGAAACTACTCTGTATGCTCTCTGATGATGGAGACACGTCGTTATACGTTTGTCCAAACCCCCGGAACGTACACCACCAAGAGTGAACCCTCACGCAGGCTGCGGACTTTGGGTGACAATGACGTGTCAGTATAGGTTCGTTAATTGTACAAACACACCGTCTGGTGGGCGTGTGGATAGTTTTGGGGAGGCTGTGTTTGTGGAGGCGGGCGGTAAATGGAAACTCTCTGTACTTTCTTCACAATTTTGCTGTCTACCTGAAACTGCTTTAAAAAATAAAGTCTATTAAAATGTGTGTACGTGTATCTACCTCTCTCTCTCTCTCTCTCTCTGTATTCAGTCTGTACATATTCAGCAGCCAAAAGGTGGAATCAGCCAGTGTTTGACCTTTTGTATCTGGAGTCTTTCACTCAGCACAATGTTTTCAAGGTTCATCCATATTTTAACATGTATCAGACATGTTTAACATGTATTCATTTCTTTTTATTTCTGAATAATATTCCATTTTATGGATATCCCACATTTTGTCTATCTATTCGTCAGTTGGTGGACATTTGGGCTATTTCCAAATGGAAATTCCTCCATTTGTGACAACCTGGATGAACCTGGAAGACATCAGGCCAAGTGAACTCAGCTGGATGCAGAAAGGCAAATATTGCATAAAGTCACTTACGTGTGGATCTAAACTAGTCAAACTCCTAGAAACAGAGGGTAGAATGGTGGTTGCCAGGGTCTGAGGGAGGGTGCAATGGGTGCTGGTCAAGGGGTACAGAGTTTCAGTTGCGCGAGATGAGTGAATTGTGGAGAACTGACGCACAGCAAGGTGGCTTAGGTGACAATATTGTGGGGTGCGCTTGACCTTTGCCAAGAGGGTAGTTCTTGGGTGTTCTCACCTCTCGCACAAAAAGAAAGAAAGGGGTGGGGAAGGAGGGAAGAAAGAAGGGAGGGAGGAAAATACCATTTATCCTTAATGCATTGTATGCTTGATACAATTACTATTTGTGAGTGACGGATAAGGTGGCTGGCTTGGTTGGCGTGACTGTTTCACAGCGGATGTGTATATCAGGTCATCAGGTTGTACATCTTAGTATACACAACTTTTGATTGTCAATTACACCTCAGTAAGCCTGGGGTGGGGGAAAGGGGACCAGCGCTCCTATCTGGCTTTGCCAGGGGGAGCCGCTGCCCTCTGGGTCTCTATAAACTGGGCAGAGCAACCCTTGCTTCCGTACTCCCGACCCCCAATGCCGAGATGTGATGAGGAAATTCCACGGGGCAAAGATTATTTTAGTGCCGCTCTCCAGGCAATCTCCCCACGGGCACCCTCATAGAAGGGTCCGTGGCTGTGGCCCTGGGGGCACCCCCAGCAGGGAGCAGGGCCTCACGCCCGGAGAAGGTCCACAGAGCAAGTGCCCCCTGGGTTGGTTTTCCATGGTGAGGCCGTGGGAAGGACGCGGTGCCCCTGGAGCCCCCGGAGCCCAGTGCCCTGGGCTCTGGAGGTGTCTCAGGACCTCCTGTGCTCTGGCGCCAGGAGGGCCGGCACCTAAAGAGGGGCATCTCTGTGCCCCGGTGTCTGCACTCCGCCCAGACCAGCCGACTGAAGGAGGCGGGTGTTACTGCTGTGTTGGCTTCTCTGGGGGTCAGCCTCCCCTGCTGTGGGCAGTCCCCAGGTATCCCTCATTGCTTCCTGACGCTAAGACCCCCTGCCCTAAGCCTGTAGAGAAGAGGCTGCAAATCGTCACAGGTGGGAAAGGGGGCCCCGGCAACCTGCGGGGAGGCGGGGAGGTGGGCGGACACCGGTGGGGCTGCAGCCTGTCCCCCCACCACGGCCACCCTCGCCCGTCCTCTGCGCAGCCTCGGCCTCCCCTGCGGGTCCACCAGCCCAGACCCCTCTCCTCCCTCCTGAACCCCCAGAAGGAGTTCCTTTGGGGATAACGCTGGTCTGGGGTGGCCAATTCCTGGCACACGGCACCTGCTGGTTTATACCAGCCGGGTCCCCACCCGGGTCAGGGAAGCACTTCAGGCCAGGGAAGTGACACGTCCCGTTTCTACCAGGCCAAGCCAGGTGGCTGTGCAGTGACGAAACACCTGGGCCCCGGGCCCCCATCAGGGCAGCACTTGGGTGCCATGAGGGCGGGTCTGTGTGGCAGGAGGGGAGAGGCTGGGGGAGGGGGAGGAGGGAGGGAGTACACATCACCCGCCCTCAGCCCGCTACGCCCCCACCAGTCACTCAGCCCGGGACTCCTGCTCTGCTCTGTCCCATCACTGAACCGGAGGTCCTGCCGTAGGGTCCTTCTTAACACCGTGGGTTGACCCTCCCGCCCTGGATGCTGTTCCCTAAGGCAGGGTGCCCGCCCGGCCCTCCCCTCTCTCCCCTCTCCCCCCCAGCCCGTCCTTTACAAGGGTCTTGTGGCTCAGGGGCTACAGGGCAGGAGAAGGTGGTGTAGGGGGGCTCAGGGAGGGGGTTCCGTGTCCGGGGCGGGCAGACCGCCAGCCCGCAGGCCTGAGCACCTGGACGGCCGCCACTTTCCTGCGGAGCATGGTCTCCATGTCCTCCGAGAACTTCCTCACCAGCTCCAAGCCATCCACCTCCTTGATCTTCAGACTGGGCTCCACGTCCTTGTATTTCTGTTCAGGGGACGTGGAGAGACACACGCCTGTGGTCCTGTACCCGGACATGCACCCCCGGCTGCCGGCGGCCCCCGCCCTCCCCACTGGTGCCTTCACACTGGGGCCAGGACGGCCCTCCGTCCTCGTAAAACCTCCCCCAACAACCGACGAGAGACGCCTCTTATCAGATGTCCTCTGATCCACATCCTTCAGAGGGAGGCTGAGGCCCAGAGAGGTCGTGAACTTGAGCGAGGTCACACAGCCCGCGCAGGGGCTGCTCTCAGGGGCTGTGAGGCTCGTGGTGTCTGCGCCCCCCATGCGCTGCAGGGGTGGGTGCTGCCTGACTCTCGGCCAGTGGGCCTGGGGGCATTAAGAGGGCCGCTGAGTCGCCATCTGGGCCCCCGGGAGGCACTCCCTCACCGTGTGTCCTGGGTGCCACCTGGGCAGGAGTTACTCAGCTCCCGAAGCTGGAAGATGCGTCACGTGCAAGGCTTTTACCCAGACGGCCACAGGGTGGGGGGAGCACGTGTGGGGTGGCGAGGGGAGCCGGCATTGCTGCTGCGGCCCTGCGGTCAGGACAGCGGGCCCCCAGCCTGGGGGAGGGACAAGCACGGCCGCAAAAGCCGGAGGCTGCCCTTTCCGCGGCACTGAGGGAGCGGTGCTGAAGCTGCAGTGAGGCTTAGGTGGGGCACATTGATTCTCAGCGACTGGCAGCAGGGCGGCGGCGCCACCCTCGGCGCTGGCCCGGGAGTCGGGGTACCAGCGGACGGGAGCTTGCGGGGGCCGGGTGAGAAGCCGGCTGTCAGCCTGTGCACAGGCAGCTCGCCCCCGCCCCGGGGCCAGGCAGGGCCGGGCTGGACTCACCGGGCCCCGGTGGCTCTCCAGGGCCCCGGACGCGGCGGCAGCTTGAGCACCGGGGGGGCGGCTCTCCGCGAGGGCCTTCCCGCCGACCTCTCTGGCTCCCCCGGCAGCAGGCCTGCGCCCGGCCCGCCCGCTCCTCCTCCCCTTGGTTCCTCACCCCGCCGGCTCCCCGCCGGCTCCCATCCAGGCGTGCGCTTCCCGGGCCCCTGAGCTGACGCTGCGCTCCTGGCCACCCGACCGTACTGCCCCCCGGCCCCCCGACTTGCTCTGTGTCTTGGGCAAATCATTCCCTTCCCTGGGCCTCAGTTTCCCTATCTGAAACGGGGATTGGATTAGCTGACCCCCAAGGGCCCTCCCACTCAGACATCCCGCTTCTCCACCAGGACGGCTTAACGCCCAGCTGCCCTGGGAGCCTCAGGGTGAGGGGGCGGCCACTGACCTTCTGCAGCAGGAGGGAGCCCGAGTACTTGGTGACAGTGTCATACAGGTCCCCGCCGAAGGTGTCCGCCCACAGCTTCACTCTGCAGGACGGCGGGGGGACGTGTGTGTGCCCTCACGCGTGAGCACACACACGGGGCCACGCGCAGACACGCGCACACACAGGAGGCAAGTGTCCACGTGCAGAGACACCCACCGATGCACGTATACAAACCCGCACAAACATGCAGGCACACACGTAACACACACACACACACACACAGATGCACACGCGCACAGGCCCGCATGCAATCACACACACTGACGCACACCCGGGGAAACACACCAGCAACTGTGGTCCCTCCCGGCCGGGGCAGGGACCCAGAGGACCCGTCAGGCTTGGCAGCTACCCTGTGATCCCGACACCCTTGGCTGGGGCGCAGGGGCTGAGCGCCCAGAGCCAAGCCTACGCCCCCGCCCCCAGAGGGCTGGAGAGGAAGGGATGAGGCCGGGGTTGACCAGGCAGGGTGGGGGACCCTGGGGACTCACACAGCTGCAGCTCCTCGGCCAGTCGCCCCCCAGTTGCCCCGCGCAGGCACCGTGAGGCAGGGAGGCTGGGGCTCTGAGCCGAGTCTGAGAGGCCGGGGCCGGCGGGCAGGGAGGGGGAGGCAGCCTCACGGGGATACCCGTCCCCGCAAGCGCCCCAGGGTCCCGCCCTTGGCTGGGGGTGGGGAGGCCACGCGGGGCTGTGCCTGAGCCTCTCCAGATGGAGCAAAAGGAGTTTCCCCACGTGATCACGCCAGGGTCAGCATTCGCTCGGCCGCTCAGCCGGCCATTATCGAGGCCCCACTATGTGCTGGGCATTGTGTGTGGGCATGAGCCGCGCCCAGTCCTCGCCTTTGTGGACCAGTTAGTTAGAGCGACACCCCTCCGCGTACGGAGGGCGCGATCCACGTTCGAAGGGGCACCATCGAAGCTGGGGGAGGGGTGGTGGTGGTGAGGGAAGGCTTCCTGGCAGAGGGGGGCTCTGACTCAGTGTTGAAGTCTGGGAGAGTCTCCCCCATCAAAGAGCCTCGGCAGAGAACTCTAGGTAGAGAGGATAGAGGAGCTTGGAGGGGGTCAAAAACTGGGACAGGGGTGAACAAGCCTGACTCCACACTGGATCTGTTTCTTTTATTTTAACCTTTGTATTCCATTGCTTTTGCTACAAGTTAAGAATGTTGCCTATAGCCTGAAATATACAGGACAGCCCGTTCTCAAGACTCTGACCTTTAAAGGTGTAACACTTTTCATGCATCTAGAGATAAAAAGTTGCAGAAGAGAGAGTAACATTTGCCTTGTTGGAGGTTTTTCTTTTTTTCTTTTCGTGGCTGAGAGGCACCCCCTGGGGGATCCAGGGATGGGACCCAGGCCACAGCAGTGAAAGCACCAAGTCCTAACCACGGGGCCGCCAGGGAATTTCCTTGTTGGAGGTTTATAGGAGCATCATGACCTGACCTATGTAGACAGCTGTAAGAACAAAGGATTCCGGCGCCAAGAAGTTGGCAACAGGCAAACACACCGGCTCCCCTTTTAGTATAAAAGCAGCCTGAATTCTAACCCGGGTGAGATGCGTCTTCGGGACTCTGGTCGCCACCCTCTCGGTCTGCTGGCTTTTCCAAAGAGAGTCGCCATTTCTTTGCCCCAACGACCTGTCTCTCGATTGACTGGCCTGTTGTGTGGCGAGGAGGACGAGCAGGACGAGCTTGGACTTGGTAACAAAATGACCTCCAGGTCTCCAGCTTGGGCGTTGGAGCCGGTGGTGGTATCATTGATTAAAATTAAGACTATCAGGACGATCGGGGCACAGGCTGGGGAGGGCAGAGGTGATGCGTGCAGCTTGGGAGAGGCAGGAGGTGCGGTCCCTGCGGCAGGGCTACTGGGTGCGGCTGGGCAGCTGTGAACTGCCCGGCTCCAGAAGGCACCCAACACATTGCATCTGTTTTTTTTTGGGGGGTGGGGGATGTGGACCATTTTTAAAGTCTTTATTGAACTTGTTACAATATTGCTTCTGTTTTATGTTTCAGTTTTTTGGCTGCGAGGCCCTGACCAGGGATGGAACCGCATCCCCCCACCCCCACCCCGGGCACTGGAAGGTGAAGTCTTAACCACTGGACCGCCAGGTAAGTCCCTCGTATTGTATCTGGTAAGACACAGACTTGAATTTAAAAGCTCCAGTGACGTTCAGGAGGAGCAGCCCGTGGCAACGGTATGTGGGTCTGGCCGGTGGGGTCAGGGCTGAGGGTTACTGGCTGGTGGGTGGGAGCTGGGTGGCCGACGGGCTCACAGGAGGGGCTGTTGGCCCAGAGGCTCTGCGAGCGAACGACGAACCCGGGGAAGCAGGGGCGCTCCCGCGGCAGACGGCCGGAGAGGGGCATTAGAGGAAGACCAGGGTTAACGTGGGCGCCCCGGCAGACCCGGGAGAGCACTGAGGCTCAAGAGAAAAGGAGAGCCGCGTGGCCGGAGCAGGCCAGGAGGAGAAGCCAGGAGTGTGTACTGGGTGGGGCGGGGAGATCTTGGGGGATCCTGGTGGGAACAGATTTGGGAGGCGGGAGAAGCCGGGCAGGCAGAGGAGGCTGAGCCCTGAGTGGGAGGGGAAGGCGCGGGGGAGATGCGGTCTCGGGGGCGGGGGAGGGGAGACTGGGAAGGATTCACTGCGGGGCGGGGATCGGGAGCCCGGGGGAGGTCTGGCTCCAGGGTGGTGGGCGCGTGCAGACACGGGCGTGGCTGTGGGCCCTCCCCTCGGCGCAGGCTCGGCCTCCCCGTGGGGCCGGTCCCCCTCTACGCAGGCCTGGGCTCCAGCCACGTCTAGCCGGCACCCAGCCTGTCCCTGGAGCTTGCCTGCACTATTAGCTGGGGTGTGCCCCGGGGATGAAGGCTATTCTCAACACCTCCCTCCACGATGAAGAGTTCAGGCTGGCAGCGGGTGTGGAGGTGAGGTCCCAGCCAGGCCGCCTCGAGTTCAAGTCTGGCACTGCCATTTGCCGGCTGCGTGAGTGTGGGGTGGCCGTCTAACCTCTCTGAGCTCGTTTCCTCTACTGCAGAGTCAGGAGACCGTTCCCCACCTCACCGTGTGGGCTGGAGGGTCATCTGCGGAGCACCTGGCAGCACCAGGCCTGTAACAGCTAGAGGTGGGACCCCTCGATGGGGACAGAGCCGCTCAGACCCCGCGCTTAGCTCAGCTCCACACAAACCCCAGGCGTGCGTGGGGCTGCAGGTCCCCCTCTGTGAGACACGAGGCTGGCGATAGCCTGACCGTCCTCCTGGGCTCAGGTGTGATGAGCAGGTAGCCCCTTTAGTCCAGAATGTTCTGCTCCCACACGGATCAGAACTGTCTTTAACGGAACCGCCAGAACTAAGGACCAAAGACCAGACGCCCCCAGCGAGTCGCACGTCAAGTTAAATTATACCAAAGTGTGAATGACCGATAGCTGCCCTGGAGCTGGTCTTAGTGACAGGATGTGGGACTGGGGCCTGGAGCGAGGCAGGCGGGTGTAGAAGGGGAATGGAGACACCCCCCCGGCCCCCGCCGTGCACATCCACCTGCTCCTGGCTGCACGAGCTGTTGGTCGGTTTAGGACCGCTTTACCCTCTCAGAATGTTTCCTAACGAATCCTTGCGGAGCCGAGATGGTCACGTCCAGCACCTCAGCTCCTACTCCAGCTGCCTCATCGTGTGATCACCCTGGAAGGAGCCTCGCCCTCAGGTGCTGCGGACACTGCCTGCCATCCCAGGAGGAGTGTGGGCCCCTGTGATCAGTTCTCCTAGGACTGTCAGGTGTCTGGGCAGGGCGTGAGGGTAGGGCCCCATATGGCAGAGATTTGGGGCAGAGAAGAGGCCGGTGGAGAGAAGGTCTTCACGGCAAGACAGGGGGAGCGGGCAGCCGGGCCCTGGGAGAGGTTGGAGGCTGGGGGAGGCCGGAGGCTGGGGGAGGCCGAGGAGTGAGGTCGGCTGGGGAGGGGAGGGAGGGAAGGGTTTATGGGTGGGGGTGCTCTTGAGGCTTACGTTTCCGGAGGAACCCTGGCCTGCCCCCGCGCGGGGGACAGGGACGTGCTGCACAGCAGGCACAGGGTGACCGCCGTCTTCTGCAGGGCGGCCCGGGCCTCTGGCCACCGGTGGGAGGGCATCCTGCCGTGGGTGGAGCTGGGTTCTGGGTGGATCCTGGGGGGTCCGGGCAAGGTGCCCCTGCTGGGGTCAGGCCAGGGAGAGGAAAGAGCAGCCTCAGACCCCGAGCTCTGTCTGCCCGGACCCCTGGCACGGCCCCGAGCCTTCTGTCTTCCGGGTCGGGGCAAGCCTGGGGTGCCCCAGCCTCCAGTCGGGTCCTGGCTGCAGTGCCCGGTGTGTGTGGGGGTCCCTTCTCTGCCCTGCAGAGGGGCCGCCCTACCTGAGCAGCAGGTTCCAGGAGAGCGGCTGATGGGAGAAGGTGTGACAAAACGAACTGGTTAATCCACCGGCCTCCTCTCTAATCCCCGCCTGACAGCAGGAGGAGGGCGGCGGCAGTGACTTTGCGGGATTACCCTGGTTTCAGAAGGCAGGGCTGGCTCACCCCACGAGGGTCAGAGCACAGCCTCCTGCGTTAAAGAGGCAGACCCGTCCCTGGAGAGCACCCTTCTGCAGTGACGCTGGCCCTGGACGCGTGTCCAGCGCGGTGACTTACCAGGGGCTGTGACAGACCCTCTCCTTAAACCTCAGAACGATCCTGGGGGTCAGTGTCAGCACCCCTGTTGGCTCGGGGAGGCTAGGGGACAGAGGGGGCCCCGTGCCGGCTCCTGTGTCCAGGCCGCTGACTTCGGCCAGGTCAGAGGTAACGTCCACAGCCCGTGGCCTCACCTCCCCCGCGTCTCACCTGCCCCGGTTCTAGGCTGGGGACCCATCTTCCGGGCAGCTCCAGGCCCCTCCCTGCCCCCAGCCCTTGTATGGAATGAGCACATAATGCATGTGAAAGGAAGACAGTGCAAAGCCCCGCTGGTCAAGGCCTCCGTCCGTCTGCATTTCAGCTTCTCCTCCGGCCCATGTCCCCTCTGCCGGGTGGTGCCGGAGGGGCCCTGGGCCTTGGGGGTCCAGCTCAGAGGAAGCCAATGGGGAAACAGTTTGGCTTGTGTGGCCACCTAGACAGCTGTGTGCAGCCATCCAGGGCAGGGCGGCTCCAGGGACACTCCCTGCCTGCCTGCGGGGCCAGCGTCAGCACCCCTGTTGGCTCGGGGAGGCTAGGGGACAGAGGGGGCCCCGTGCCGGCTCCTGTGTCCAGGCCGCTGACTTCGGCCAGGTCAGAGGTAACGTCCACAGCCCGTGGCCTCACCTCCCCCGCGTCTCACCTGCCCCGGTTCTAGGCTGGGGACCCATCTTCCGGGCAGCTCCAGGCCCCTCCCTGCCCCCAGCCCTTGTATGGAATGAGCACATAATGCATGTGAAAGGAAGACAGTGCAAAGCCCCGCTGGTCAAGGCCTCCGTCCGTCTGCATTTCAGCTTCTCCTCCGGCCCATGTCCCCTCTGCCGGGTGGTGCCGGAGGGGCCCTGGGCCTTGGGGGTCCAGCTCAGAGGAAGCCAATGGGGAAACAGTTTGGCTTGTGTGGCCACCTAGACAGCTGTGTGCAGCCATCCAGGGCAGGGCGGCTCCAGGGACACTCCCTGCCTGCCTGCGGGGCTGCTGGCCTCGTGACGGGACACCCAGCTGCCGCGTGACTGCCCCGCTGGCAGCGCGTGGGAGGGGACGGAAAAAAGGCCACAAGCCGGTCCACGGAAGAGTCTTCCAAAGACGGAAGCTGCCAGCAGAGGCCCTGGTTCTCACCAGGGCCCGGCCGTCCTGTTAGGAAGCGGTCGATGCTGAATGTCCGTAATTATAGACGCACACGCCATAAGCGCTGGCTCCTCTTCCGACGGGAATTACACGTGACAGAATTTGATCGAAATTCTTATGTCTGTGGGTCCAAACGGGTGACAGCACCCCGTGGGTCACAGTCCTCGCCCTCCACGGGTCAGAGGGCTTCTTGGCGTATCTTGTCCTGACCAAACCTGCCGGTTCCAGCAAAATGGCACGCGGGGCTGCCACAGACGCAGAAGAATGCCAGGAGAGGCACGTGTTCCCGTGACAGACTCCTGTGTGTCCCCAGCGGGGAGTCAGCGCTGTCGGAGGGGGTCTGTTCCCAGGCTCAGCCCGGCAGGGCAGCGATTTCGACAGGCACTTGAATTCTTCCGAGGAATGCTGAATTTCAGATGGATTCTGCGTACCTTTCATTATGAATTATACCAAGATTAGGAAAATCATCACAGAGGCGTGTGGGTCAATTGATAAATAAAAAGAATGTGTAATTTTTCTAGGTTTTGTGATTTTTGTGGTATTCATCAACTTCTTAAAATTTGTGATTTGGAGTGACTCTTTCATTTTATTTTTTTAATTTAAAAGTTTTTAATTTTTTAAATTAAAAAAATGAAGTATAGTTGATTTACAATGTTCCTGGTGTACAGCAAGGTGATTCACTTATAGATACACATATATATATATTTCAGATTCTTTTCCATGATGGGTTATTACAAGGTATTGAATATAGTTCCCTGTGCTATATGGTAGGTCCTTGTTGTTTATTATATCTAGTAGTGGGTATCTGTTAATCTCAAACTCCTAATTTATCCCTCCTCTGGACTCTTCCATTTGAAATGAATGCTCACTTTCCTCTCCGCTTCTGTATCTGTGTTCTGTCTCTACTGTGGGTGACCATCCCCGCATGCCGGGAGCTGTGACCCCCGGAACGGCCGCTCCCTGTTCTAGCGCCTGCTGACCGCAGCCATGACCAACTCTAACAGTCTAAGCCTGGGAACTGCTAGAAATCTCTGTCGATGTCACATGGCTCATTTTACAGGCATGGTGGTGGCCTGGGTCTACCCAGCCTGCTGGGAAGCCCTCAGAGCTCCTGCAAAGAAACTAGGGTGGTGGGTAGAGCACGAGGTGTTGCCCCTACCCGCTGTGCAGAGAAAGACGCTTTCCAGTGGCTCTAAAATATATCTTGCTGTGTATGCGTTGCCGATTGCGGCCCACTCCAGCTACTGGGCCCCTCTTGCTGCAGCATCTGGTGAAACCCCAGGAGCTGTGGGGTGCAGTGGGGAGGGCAGAGGACTTCAGAGCTGAATCCTTCAGAGGAGGGATTTCTTAGCAGGAATAAAATGAAGGGTGGGACCAGAGCAAGAGCTAAGGGCATTACCAACCTCAGAGAGCCCTCTGGCCCTCCGACCTCAGGGCTCACCCTTCACCTGTCGTCCAGGAAGGCATATCACTCATGCCAGGGAGGAGGGAACTTACATGCGGCTTTATTCTTAAGGGCTATGAGGGGAAGAGTATCCCAGCTTTTCCTTGGTCAGTCTTTCATCTCAACCCCCATAAATTTAACCCACTTTCCTAGGGCATCTTCCTGGTGTCGGGCCCTCACCAGGCACTGGAGATGAGAGACACAGTGTTAGAAGGAAGACTGGACATGATGCTTGATATACGTACTTAGAGTCTATCCATGGAGGCTGGTCTCAAACCCACCACTCAGCTAAATCAAGCTGAGTGCTGTGATGCATAAGTGAAGCGTTTGTCACCATAGTGGAAGGGACAATCATTTTCTCCTTATTGTGGGAAAAAGAGGGAGAGAAATTTTAGGGAAAGCTTCATAGTGAAAGGGACATTTGAATTGGGCTTTAAAGGATGAATAGGAGTTCACCAATAGGAGCCTCTTGAAGGGGTCATTATAAGGAACAGATAAGATATAAGAAACAGAAGGAACAAAAGTAGGAAACCATGGGCATACTATGTTGTGTATACTTTTTAAGGAAATAGTGAGATATCAGTTGTTTATTACTGCATACTAAGTTATACTTAGTGGCTTAAAAATAAAAGCAATTATCTATTTAGCTCCCAAATGGGTATTTTGGGCAAGGCTCAGCAGGAAAGGCTCATCTCTGTCCCATGCAGTGTCAGCTGGGGCAGCTTAACGGGCGCTGGGGGATCCACCTGCAGGATGGTTCGCTCACACGACTGGCAGGTTGGTGCTGTCTGTTGGCTGGGACCTCAGCAGGGGCCAAGGGTTGGGAGACTGACTTTCCCTCTTCAGGGGCTGCTTGGGTTTCCTCACAGCACGGTGCTGGGCTCTGAGAGTTAGATCCCAAGAGAACGCAGTGGAACCCTTTGCCTTGTGGTCTGCCTTGGAAGTCACGGAGCCTCGCCTCGTGTATTCCATGGGCTACCAGTTGGTAGCCAGGTGGGGCTGGGCTCCGAGGGAGCAGATGCGGGCCCCCCACCTCTCAATAGGAAGAACAGCAAACGTTTGTGCACCTGTCTTAAAACTGCCACCTCGAGGGTAGTGGGGTGGGAGCGAGGGAGGGTGTGAGGGTTCAGGGTGCGGTTAGGGGTGCAGAGACAGGAACAGGGGAGAGGACGCTGGGGGAAGTCAGACTGTTCCTAGACTGGGCAGCGGTTATATTAGCTCTCTCCAAAATCAAACTTAAACCTCACCCGCTGCGACCCCGCATCCATGGGACAATAGTGATTTGCAAGTTTGGCAGAACAGGGAGGTAGGGGGACTGGAAGGAAGAAGAACAGGGTCACAAAAGATGTAAAAGAGTCTGTAACCCAAGCTAAGCTCCTGTGCATACAGACCACACATTCCCCCCTTTGCCCAGAGAGCGCTGGCTAGTGAGGTGTTCCTGGGCCTGCGCTGCGGGAGAGAAGTGTGTGCCCCCAGCCCTGCCCTCCCTGTGCACACAACCCCCTGCACACACCCCTCCTGCACACCCCCCTGAACACACGCCTCCCTGCACACACACCCCTGCACACACACACACACCCCTGCACACACCCCTCCTGCACACTCCCTGAACACACACCCCTGCACACACACCCCTGCACACACACACACACCCCTGCACACACCCCTCCCGCACATATTTCCCTGCACACACACACTCCCCTGCACACACCCCTCCTGCACACACACCCCCTCTGCACACACCCTTGCACTGCAATGCTTGGTGAGCACCACATGTCCTCTGAGCAATGGAAGGACAGACGGATGGAAGGAATAAGGGCTCCAGGCTTAGTTCCACAGCAGAGGAGGAAGGGTCAGTCGTTCCCATCATTCCACGTCAATTTTCCTTCCTTCATCCAGCAACTATGAACACACACAGCTGTACTGGAGGCCCTGCACCCAGGCTGTCTCCCCGATCGCTGAATCCCTCCCCCCCGTGCTCCAGGGGACGGCGAGGTGCACAGGCGGTGGTGCAGGGATGTGTGTCGACAAAATGTCCACTATCACATCAGGGGTTTTATAACATTTTCTTTCGCAATTGGGTCCTTTCTTCCAAAGACATCTTTGCAGAAGTCAAAGGAGGCTATTCTGGTCACTGGCAACCCCTTCCTCTGGCTGCCCCGCCCCAACCTCGGGGCCAGCCGTGACTCCTCTTTCTCGGGCCGGCTCTGTCTCGTGACTGCATCCGGAGCCCGCCCACTGCTGCCCAGCCCAGGCCCCCGGGCCCCGGCCAGCCCGGCTCCTTCCCTGGCTCACAGCAGCGTCCTGCCCTCTGCGCATGCCTCGTGCCTTCTGTTTGGCGTCCAGGCTCCTGCCCCACCCACATGGGGGTCGTCTGTATGGACCACTCAGCCGGGTCCAGCGGGGAGCCAGCAGGAGCCTGGAGAGAGCAGGCCCACCCCAGGCCGGCCCAGCACTACCGCTCCTCCTCACGGGCCGCCCCTGCGTGGCTTCCTCCTGTACTAGTCAGGATTCTACAGAGAACCGCAACTGGTTGGATGTGTCTAGCAAGGGAAACAGATTTATTGCAGGGCATGCGCTCTCAAGATTGTGGGGCCGACCAAGCCTCAGGCTCTGTACCCGGGGACGTGGAGAGCGGTGGTGTCATTGGGGTCCAAAGACCTGACAGCTGGAGACCTCCGAGAGCCGCCATGTTTCAATTCAAGTCCAAAGGAAGGAAAAAGCGATGTCCCAGCTGAAAGGCTGTCAGGCAGGAGTCTGTCTTACTTGCAGGAGGGGTCACCCTTTGTTCCATTGAGACCCTCAACTGATTGGACGTGGCCCACTCACACCAGGGAGGGCAATCTGCTTTACTTGAGTCTGTAGATTTATTTATTTATTTTTCTTCTTCTTTTTTTTTTTTTTTTTTTGCTACACTGCACAGCGTGTTCCCTGACTAGGGATTGAACCTGGGCGCCCTGCAGTGGGGAAGCAGAGTTTTAACTACTGGACTGCCAGGGAAGTCCCGAGTCTATAGAGTTATAGACTATAGACTCTTCATCTCATCCAGAGCACACCCTCAGGGTCACAGCCAGCATGATGTTTGACCACACATTTGGTGCCTGTGGCCCAGTCAAGTTGACACATGGAATTGACCATCACACCCCCTTTAGACTCCAGGAGTAACTGCTTCCCTCCCATGACTTGGAAGGAAGTTACAGCTCAGCTGCTCCTAAGCCCTGGGTTACTCTGTGTGCCCTCTGCATTCGTACGTTTGAAAAGAAACTTTTCCCCAATTATCCCATTATGAGTGTCCCGCCTGTTTCCTGCAGGGCCTCCGACAGCTGGCCTCCTGACTCTGCCCTTACCCCTCTTCCGTCCATTCTAAACCCAGCCACTGAGAGTCCTTTTTTTTTTAAAATGTTATCTATCTATTTATTTATTTATTTATTTTTGGCTGCGTTGGGTCTTCGTTTCTGTGCGTGGGCTTTCTCTAGTTGCGGCGAGCGGGGGCCACTCTTTGTCGCGGTGCGCGGGCCTCTCACTATCGTTGCCTCTCCCGTTGCGGAGCACAGGCTTCAGACGCGCAGGCTCAGCGGCCATGGCTCACGGGCCCAGCCGCTCCACAGCCCGCGGGATCCTCCCAGACCAGGGCACGAACCCGCGCCCCCTGCATTGGCAGGCGGACTCCCAACCGCCGCGCCACCAGGGAAGCCCCTGGTATCATATTTAAGAAACCATTGCCAAATCCAAGGTCAAGAATACGTACGCCTAAGTTTTCTTCTAGAAATTTTATAGTTTTAGCTCTTATGTCCCCTGCGTCGGCAGGCGGACTCTCAACCACTGCGCCACCAGGGAAGCCCCTGAGAGTCCTTTTAAAGTCGGCCCACGTCACTAAGCTCAGGAGCCCCAGCGGCTGCCCACCTTCCTGAGAGTAAAAGCCAAAGCTCGTACTGCAGCCCCAGACCCATCGTGAGCTGGGCCCGCCTTCCTCCCTGGCCTATGACACGCTGCCCGCCCTCACTACGGGCCCACAGCGGCTCCAGCGGGGGCCTGAGTCCCCTCTGTGGCTCTGCCTGGCCTCTGCCCCCGTGTTCCCATCAGGACTTGGTCGGTCGGGCCCTGGCAGGAGGGACGGCACATTTGAGTTGACTTGGGGAGAGTTTAATAAAGGGAGTCTTTACAGCGGAGTGGACAGTGTATTCGGGAAACCCTGGGCACCGCAGACTCCTGGGGCTGCTTCATCGGGAAGCAGCGGAAGCCGATCCCCGGGCCTGAGAACCTGGATGGAGCGAGCTGACGCCAAGGAACCGGGCGCGCAGTGGGGCAGGGGAGCAGCCGCCCACAGAGACCCACGCCCGGCTCCATCTCCTGCGGCTGCGCCCTGTGAAAGCCGCTGAGCCAAAGACGCCCCGGGGAGCCTGCCAGCCCGCCTCCCAGGGCCCAGAGAAGATGAGACGACCAGCACGAGGTCTTGACTCAAAACCTCGCCCTCCAGAATGAGAACGTTCTGGAATCCGATAGGGGTGGTGCACAGCTTTGTGAACACACCGAGCCTGCCAGGCTCTGTGCTGTAACGTGGTGAAGTCTATGGCGTGTGAATTACATTTCAACTGCAATGAGCTCCCTTTTCAATGATGACGCCGTCCTGGCTGTAGGGTCTGAAACATCACCCGCCCCTGACGTCTCTCACCCCTCTTCCAGCACCTTCTCCTTGGTGGCTCTGCCATCAAACAGCACGTACGTACGGGGTCTTCTCCATGTCTCGTGTTCACGGCGTTTCCTCCGTGGCAGTGTGACCTCCACGAGGGCGGGGACCGTGGTCTGGCCTGTCCCTGCTGTGCTCCTGCCACCCCCTGAAACAGCGACCAGCTCAGGGAGGTGGATTTGTGAGGAAGAAGTATGGCTGAGACTGGGGTCACTGTGGGAGGAGGTGAGGGTGAGGGCTCGTCCTCCCCTCCCTCCCAGGGTCTCTGAGGAGCTCCCCCAGGGCTCTTGCCCAGCCTGGAAACCACCGGGCAGCCACGCAGGGGCACCCGTCTCCCCATCTTCTTCCGATGAGCCAGAGGATGTCACGGATACCTGCACCCGCTCAGAGCAGCATCACCCACAATCACCACAAGCTGGAAGGGCCCGAGTGCCCATTGACAGGTGATGGATAAACACGGTGTGGTCTTTGCACACAGTGGAATATGGCTCAGCCTTAAAAAGGAAGGCGATTCTGACACCTGCTACGCCATGGATGGACCTGAGGACAGCGTGCTCGATGAAACAAGCCAGTCACAGAGGACAAGCGCTGTGTGATTCCACTTATATGAGGTCCCTGGAGGAGGTAAAAAATCATAGAGAATTAGAAGGGTGAGGCCAGGGGCTGGGGGAGGGGACGGGGAGTTCATGTTTAATGGGGACAGAGCTTCAGTTTTCTAAGATGTAGAGTTCTGGAGATGGTCGCACAATGATGTGAACGTACTTCACTGTATTGAACTGTACACTTAGAAATGATTAAGGTGGTAAATTTTATGTTATGTGGGTTTTTTTTTAAATCACAATTTTTTAAAAAGTGGGGAAAAGGGAGAGGCATCTACAGCTGCCCTGGGCAGAGCCAGAGTCTGGGCCCTCTGCTCGGTCCCCCGGAGACTGCTTCTCATTTTAAAACATCCACTGCTACAAAGTGCTGGTTCTGGCTTCTAGAGATTTGAGGGGAGATAGGTGCTCAGATCCCCAATGGCTTAGCCAATCCTGCTCTTAACCTGGGAGGAGGGGCGGAGAAGCAAGGCCAGGATGCTGCGTGTCTAACGCACATGCGCCTCCGCTAGTCCCACAGGCATCCTCCCTACCGGTCACAGGAAACGCCGCTGGGATACAGGTGTCAGCGTCAGCATCAGCCTGGCGTCAGCCTAGATTTGCTGGTGCCTTCGCCGCAGGACACCAGGTCCCCGACTTCTGCCTGCAGAGTCTCAGGCCCCTCGAAGCCCGCCCGGGGCAGAGGGCGCGGGCTAATTACAGGCTGGCCAGGCGCCTTGGGGACCTGCTGGGTCTATAAATACCTGGAAGAGGACAGTTGGAGGAAGTGAGTGTGCTTGGGAGGGGGAGTGGGGGAGGCCCGAGGGGCCTGGGGAGCTGGGGGGCTTGTGGTGAAGCACTTGGTGAATTTCTACGCTCTCTCAGCCCCAGGAACAGCGCGCAAGGGAAAGTTCAAGCTACCGGCCAGCGAGTCCCTCCTCGACCCACAAGTGAGGGCTTTCTCTGAGCCAGGCCGCGCGCCCCCTCTGACATGCTGTGGGTGGGACATGGGGCACTGGCAATGTGACACGGCCCAGGCCAGAGGCCAAGCAGCACCCGCGGGGACGGGACAGGACAGCAGCTTCACTGTGGGGACACAGAGGGAACCCAAAGGCTCTGTCCTTCAGGCTAAGATCAAGTCTTGACCAAGTGGGCTTGGAGTGGCAGCTCGGGGAGGGGCTCCGAAAGTGCCTGTAACTGGAGGCAGGGCTCAGGGCAGAGGCTCCCTCACGGGCTCAGCTCCCTCGCGGGCTGGACGGCTCAGTCTGGGCTGGGGTGTGGCGTCCTTGCAGGCTGCCTAAGGCCCCATCCCGCTGCAGACGGCCTGGATCAGAACAGGGTTTGCATTTGCTCAGCCTGGTGAGTCCCTGATCTGCCCGTGAGGGGCCATCCAAGTGACCATGGCCGGGGAAGGACACAGTGGCCCTGAGAGCCGGGGCCACTGCACTGGATTTAATAGGAAGGCAGGACTCATTTGTAATTAGCCTGTAATTACCCTTCTAAATAAGATAAATGTTTTCCTTGCAATCTTATGTATATGAGTCGATTGTTTAGCAAACTTTATAGGCAATAAGAGCTCAGGCTCTGGTGTCCGGGCTCTGGGTCCGAACTCTAGCTCCATTTCTTCCTCATTCTGTTGTCCAGGGCACCCCGTTTTTATTGTCTGTGGGACAGATATGACATTTCCTGTCTGTGTCGGGCAGGGGTGTATTCAGTGCAAGTAACAGGAAGCCCACCTAACAAATGAGGACTTGTCAGCACAGAGCCAGGGTCTGGGTGCCCCCTCTTTCCCCCTTTCCCTCATCTGCACGCTGCCTTCATCCGCATATGCCTGTCACCTCATTGCCACAAGATGGCTGCTGCCCTTCCAGACATCACGCCTGAGTTCAAGGCAGGGGAAAGAAGAAGGGCCTTGCCAGATGCTTCTGTTTTTTTTTAAGCAGGAAGGCAAACAGTCTCCCAAGAATCTCACTGGCCCCCTCTGCTGGCAGATTAAGCTCTGACCCGCTGGCCAGAAGTGAGATGCAGTTACCAGGGGCTGCAAGGTAGGCTGGAGAGATGGGAGGGGGATGGCCCCGCCCCTTCTAACGAGTCCCGGAAGAGCGGGGGCTGCGCGTCATGCGGGCAGCATGCCTGCCTCATGCCCTGAGTACGGAGGAGATTCTGCCTAAGTTCTCGGCTCACGACCTGGCACTCAGAAACGTTCCCTAATATTAGTCACAAGTAAGTTCTCTTCCTGTGCAAGGATTGATGGGCAAATCTCTACTCCTGGGACACCTTCAGGGGAGCTGGTGCGCCCCTCTCCTTCAGAGGAGGAAGCACAGGTGCGCCAGGAAGGGCAGGCAGGGTGCTCCTCCACTGGCCGGCGTCCTCCAGTGGGACGTCCGGGTCCTGCCTCGGGGCGGGGTGGGCTGGAGTTCCAGTCCACGATGCCCCTGAGCCCTCAGAGGGCGGGGGAAGGGGCCCCTAGCTCCGCCTTGGGAACAGAGTCACAGAGGTCAAGTGGGAAACGAGGGTCGGGCCCCTCGGTTTTGTTCACTCTCAGCTCCCCGACAGGACGGGGCGGTGGTGCCGGCCCCGCGGGGCGGGAGCCTGGGACGGTGTGCGGTGCGCGCCCGCTCACCGACCGCGCTGGGCAGCGCCCACTCACCGCTCGGCCCCGCGGCCCCGCGGCCCTCCCCGTCCTGTCACTGTCCTCCCCCGTCGCCCGCGAAGGAGGGGCGGGCCTCTGAGAAGCGCGGGTGGCGGCAGCATCCCCGGGGGCCGCTGCGCGCTCCTCCGCCCGCGCCCGCAGCCGAGCCGAGCCGCGCCGTGCGTGCAGGACGTGAGCAGCTACTGCGGCGCCGGCGCCGGGGGGGCCTCGCGGCAGTTCGGGGAAGCACGGCTGGAGGCTCATCCGCCTAAGCCTGAGCCGGGCCCTCATTTCCCGGCAGCGGAGGGGAGAGCGCCAGGGGCCTCTGGAACCAGGTGCTGGCAGGCTCACTTGGCCGTGACCGCTGGCCTCTGGGTCCCTTGGTCCCTGTCCTTCTGGCTCACAGCCTTGACCTCTCCCCTCGTGGGGCCTCTGCCGGTGCCCCGGGGAAGCCACGTTCCGTGTAGCTTTGCCTGCGAGCCGTCCCGGGGCCCCTCCTCACTTCCCCCCCCTGCTTCCCCCCTCCCCATTTCTCTGCTCAGCTTCTCTTCCTGTTTTGCCGTTTCTCGAGCCCCTGCCGTGCACCGGCTCTGAGCGGGCTGGGGCTCAGGGCCACCAGGACGACGGTGGTTGCTACCCCTGGGGAAGCCCACAGGCTGCCGAGGAGGCAGACGCAAGAGAACCTTCCGACCTGAGGGGAGGGTGGCTACCCAGGGCTGGAGCAGCGTGCCCCGGCCTTTGCCCCGGCTCTGTGCCCCGTGAAGGAGGACAAGTCTGACAGCAGCCTGAGAGGCCCCAACACCGCGGGCCCCAGGTCCTAGGAGTAGGAAGTCGACTCTTCCTGGCCTGCGTCTTCAGGGAGCTGTCACGGGAGCACCTAAACATGCCAAGGCTGTGGGAAAGGGGTGGGTCTCAGTCAGTGCCTTGGGCTGGGAGTAACAGAAGGACCTCTCCTCAGCTGACTTAGATAACGACAATTCAGCATCTCATATAGGAAGTCTAGGTGGTTCCAGGGTTGACTAACACAGCAGCTGAAGCCTGTCACCAAAGATCCCATTTGCTCTGTCTTTTTTCCCTGGAATCCTCAGTACTTGCTGTCCTCAAGCTAGCTGCCCTCATGGTCACAGGATGGCTGCCACTGTTCCAGGCATTGCACTCAGATGTGGTAAGATCTTTGAGGAGAAGGGGGACTGACTTTACCCGTGCTTCTCTCATCCGTGGGGACCCCTCACTGTAGACACCACCTAGCAGACCCCTTCATCCTGCAGTGGCCGGACTGCACTCCATGCCCACGCCTGAAGGACATGCGGCCATGACCAGCTCGAACCAATCACAACTCCCCTCCTGGCTGTGGCCGGGCCCACCTCCCCCAAGAATGTGGTGGCAGAAAGTGTCCCCCAAACCCGAGGCCTGCTGGAACCGGGGGTGGGGGGACGGCAGTTGTGTGATCAACCAGCCCGGTGGGCAGCAGGCCGTCTCCGGCCAGTGAATGTCCCCTTCAGGGTTTCAGGACGGTCTGGGCGCAGCAAGCGATGGTCCAGGCGCAGCCAGTCCGCAAGGAAGCTGCAGAGCGTCAGCGGGTGGGGAGCGGCGTGGCCTCCGCCTGCCCGCGCTTCCCCGGCGGGCGCGCACGCGGCTCGTCCCCCGAGGCCGTCGGCTCTCTGTTCGGTCGCTTCCCTGCCAGCGAGCCCTTCCCGCGACCCCAGCACCGGGCAGCCCTCACGGCACCCGCTGCCCCCTTCCCGCTGAGCGTCCTCCTCAGCGTCTCTGCTGGACGTGTGTCGTTCACTTGTCTCTCTGGCTCATTATCCATCTTTTCTTCTCGCGGGAGGAATACCGTTTGCTTTGCTCGCTATTCCCAGCGCCTAGATCAGTACCGGCATACGGTAAGTGCTCAATCAGTGCTCCTCCCTGGTGGCAGATCAGAATCCCCCAGGGAGGCTGCGGGAAAAGCAGGTTCCGAGGCCGCCTCCCAGACCTGCGGCTCCAGGTGTCGTGTTGCGGGCCCAGCGCCTGGAGCCCCTCCTCGGCCGTCCTGCACAGACGTGGGAAAGTCGCTCAGCAGAGGGAAGCGGGCGGGCAGCCGGGGACCAGGTTCTGCACAGCCGTCCGGTGTGAGGACAAAGGTTCCCTGTGCTGAGCACCTTCCGTCGCCAGCAGTGTCGTCCAGTGCGACACAGGGGCGACCGCGCGGGGAGCGCAGGGCTCGGGGACAGACAGTCACGCGGTGGAGAGTCAAGCGTGACGAGAAACGGCAGATTCGACGTGCGGACGGCACAGGAGGAGGAGTGAAGACGGCCCTAGTGGGAAGAAGGGAGGTTTATAACACGAGAGCCCTGACGTAAATTAAAACTATATGCCCAGGGCTGGGCGGATTTCTTAAAACACAAAAAGCACTAATTGTAAGAAAAAAATTAATAACTTAGGCTTCATGAAGATTAAGAGCATTTATCACTGTGTCAAAACGCACCATTAGGGCTTCCCTGGGGACGTGGGTTCGTGCCCCGGTCCGGGAGGATCCGCGGAGCGGCTGGGCCCGTGAGCCGTGGCCGCTGAGCCTGCGCGTCCGGAGCCTGTGCTCCGCAACGGGAGAGGCCACGACAGTGAGAGGCCCGCGTACCGCAAAAAAACCCAAAAACGCACCATTAGAAGATTGAAGGGCAACGGCCCACTGAGAAGGCGTGGTTCTCTTTCCAGCAAGAGAGACTCCGCGGGGACACATAGCGGATGAAGACAAGTCCGCACTGAGAAATGGGCTAGAACGTGCTCGGGCGCGTCCCCAAGGCCACACGTGGGCGGCCAGGACCACACATGCAGCATCCGTGCTCCACACCTGGGGTCGCCTGGGAAACACAGACCAGGCCACCGGACGCCGTGCACCCCTCCAGAGGGGACCTGTTAGAACTGGCTGTGCTGCTGGCGTGGAGGGTCGCAGGGCATGACCTGCAGCCCGTCGGGGGGCCTGCTTCCCTGCGACCCCTCCGTCCACGGGGACAAGCCCAGACGTGCGCCAGGAGCCGTGCACAGAAACGTTGACGGCAGCCCTGGCCAGATGCCCTCGAAGGCCCACCCACGGGTCTGGCAGGTCAGAGGCTCTTGAGACCGACGTCTCAGACAAGAAGTGAGGGAGGAGCTGCGTGCAGGAGGCGGGTGGGAAAGCCTCGGAGACGGCAGGCTGCGTTACCCATGCCTGTGAAATTCGGGAAAGGAGTCTACCGTGACAGGAGTCGGAAGCCTGGACTCTCCGGGGGCTGATTTTGGTGGAGGCCGGGCAGGACACGTTCTACAGCTCAGCCTGGCGTGGGTCACCACACGCGCCCAGACATGCACGTACAGGCGTGTGTAAGGCTCACCGAGCCGTCCGCTGAAGAGTCTGCACGGTGCGTGTGTACGTGCGACAGCGCCACGCAAGTGAAACGCATTCACGCGCACAGAACAACACACGCTTTGGAAGCGCACGTGCAAACGGCAGGGCACGCGTCGGCTCGACAGAAGGGCCGCGGGTTGTGGGAAAGAAGGGACTGGACTCGGGGTCAGGACAGGCGCAGGAAGAGATGACCAGAACGAGAAGAGCTCTCGTTCAAACCGATCACGGAGGGTTACATACACTAAGGCGTATGACTCATTAGCCCAGGACAGGGACTGAGAGAGGAATCGTGAAAACAAAGGTCCCAGCTGAGAAGCCCCGGCCCCCGGTCAGCAGCGCTCACCGCGGTGTCTGAGAAGGAACACTTCTGTGTGAGGCTCTCAGGCCACCAGTGACAGCTCTTGGCCCGGGAGGGCCCCCTGATCTGTGGTGTTTCAGGAACAGAGTGGTTTGGGTTGAACTGTGTCCCCCCAGATGTGTACGCTGAAGTCCTAACCCCCAGGACCTGGGGACGTGACCTCATTTGGAGCTCGGGTCTGGCTGGAGCAGGGAGGGCCCTGATCCCACACGACAGGCGTCCTTACGAAGGGGACACTGGAGGCAGAGGCAGGTACCCCGCGTGAGGGTGAAGCAGAGCCGGTGCGCTGTTTCTGAGCACCGAGGAGCCCTGCCGACGGCCAGAAGCCACGGGGGGTGAGCAGGGGCGCGGACCAGGCTCTTCCTCGCGGCCCCCAGAAGGAACCAGCCCCGCCGGCATCGCGGCCTGACTTCGGGCCTCCGCACCGCACGACAATCCGTCTCTGTTGTTTAAGCCTGTGGCGCTTTGCTCTGCGGCCCAAGGAACCCGGCGCGGGCGGGCCGCCGGGGTCTGAATCCCTCCGTCTGGGTCCTGGACCCTCCCACCTAACGGGAGGGAATCAAGGATGACCGGCCCACTGCGCGGGGGGTGGCGTGAGTTGAAGGCTGGGGACACCCGGGGGTGGATTTTGGAAGGGGTGTGGGGTGTCTGCGGGGCAGCCCCCCGGGGCAGCCCGGGTCAGGGAGGCGTGGCAGGGCCATCAGGGCAGGTAGGCAGTGAGGAAGGATGCCAGGGGGTGGGTGAAGGGGGCTGGTGCACGCACACGCGTGTGCATATGCGTGTGCGTGCACCCGTGTGCGTGTCCTGAGGAGACTGAGAAGTTACAGGGAAACGGAGAGGCACCAGCAGGGAAGCTGGCCCTCTGAGAACCGCGGGCCCCTCCCCTCCCTTCCCTCCTGGGCTTGCTGGAACGTTCCTTAATTCACGCCTGTAAAACGCTTTCAGGCGCTGGAAGCAGCAACAGCAGCTTTATAACTAAACCCAGACTTCTGGAGGTTGACTAACGCCTGAGCCCTCGGGGGAGGGGGGAGGGGAGCGTGGTGCGAGGCTGGGGGAGGGGCGGCAGAGGCGCGGAGGCTCGGGCCCTGGTCCTCGGAGGACGACGGGTGCACGGGGCCAGGTCAGGACTCCGCCCCGGGCCTGTGTCTGCAGCTGTCAAATCAAGGCCGGACCTTCATCTTCCCGCTCTTCTACCACGGGCGCCTCTGGCCGAGGTCACAGCGTGGGCTACAGTTCAGCTCCAAGAGGTTTGGGGGAAGCAGGCGGGGGCCACGTGGCCAGCCTGGCCCGCAACAGTGACGTGGCCACTGGGACACTGGCTCCCTGAGGGAGGCCCAGGAAAGGCACGCCACTTGCCCAGTGACCCCGCGGAGGCGACGCAGACGGCAAAGCCACTCGGTGTCCTTCGAAGACCCCTGTCCTGGGCGCGGAGGCAGAGGAAGCGGTGGCCATTTCACACGCCGCAGCACCCCGGAGGCGCCAGTCTGGGCCCAGGGCACCCAGGACCTCGCTCCTGACACGGAGCCTGTTCTGCTGTCGTCACGCCGCCCCGGGGGGCCGGGTTTGGGAAGTACGGGTACCCGCGTGGGCTCTCGTTCCCCCAGCCCGGGCCAGCCTGCGATCGCGGCCACGCTGCCCCTGCGTGCCCGCCCGTGGGCAGCTCGGCGGGGAGGACAGAGCGGCTCTGCCTCTGTGTGGACCGGGGGTGGGGGGGCCGGGG
>NC_041219.1:53958632-53959897 GCF_002837175.3 Physeter macrocephalus | reverse complement strand
AGAGCGGCTCTGCCTCTGTGTGGACCGGGGGTGGGGGGGGCCGGGGGAAGGGCAGCAGGGAAGAAACCAGCTCGGCGCCTCAGGCGCCTCAGCCGCCGAGCTGGGCAGCTTCCAGGGAGGGACCCACGAGGTGCGGCCCCGAGTGGGGAGAGCGCTGCCGGGCGGGGGGGCCGAGTAGGTGCCGCCTGCTCCTGTTAGCGTTGTTATTATCACCACTCACTCCCAGCACGTGCTCACTGAGCCGCATCACGACGCATCCACACGTGAGCAATAACCAGGCCTGACGGACTTTGCCTCCTAAATGTTTCTTCAATCCGCGTCCTCTCTCTGTGTTTAAATCTCAGCTTCCATTGCCCTGGACCAGGCCCTGGTCCTTCAGAGGCGCCTCCGCTGCCCACCTTCTCCCCGAGTCCCCGCCGCGCCGCCCTGCAGCGATGGGGCGAGGTGAGGGTCCGGCCGGAGGGGCCTGGAAAAGACGCGGCTCCGGCAGGATGCGGACACCCGCTCTGGCCCGGGCCTCTCACCGGCCGCGCAGCCTGGCCGCTCAGCGTGTCAGGCACGGGTCGCCCGCGGCGCCAGTTTCCTAGCCTCTGGGCACGCGGGGCCGACTGACACGTACACAGCAGGGAACGAGACTGAAGGAGCTTACCGCCCTGCAAAGCGCTGTGGGCACAACACAGAAAAGAGATTTCTGCACGCATTTATGGCAGAGCCAGAACGGCAGCCAAGACGGGCTGCGAGGCCCCACCCCAGCTGCCGGCGCGAAGGGCACCACCCTCCCGCCGCCGCCGCCGCCGCCGCCGCCCAGCAGGAAACGCCGCCGCCCAGCAGGAAACGCCGCCGCGGCCACTGGCGGGCTCTGCCCCGGCGACGACTCCTCCGCTGCCGCCGCAGACACGCGGCTTACGGTCGAGGGAGGACACGGGCGCTGGGAGGAGAGCCCAGACCTCCCCGAGCCCGAGGGCGCGTCATCACAGGAGACACGGAGCGTGGCCGCCTGGGTGCCGTCCTGGGCCGTGGAGCCGGTAGATGTGCTGAGAAACGCCTCCCAGCCGGGCGTCAGGTTAACGTCTTCCAGACTCGCGTGTGGGCACAGCTGGCTGCGACCTCGTCGCCCGGCGCCCTGAGCCGGGAGGTGCCGCCACCCGCTCCAGGGCCCGTCCAGCGCGCCTGCCGACCTCGGGGAAGCCCCACCTTGACTTGCACCCGGGAGGTTGGTGCCCCCAGTCTTTTATTTATTTATTTATTTATTTATTTATTTATTT